>NC_134370.1:35428409-35731439 GCF_035582795.1 Mycteria americana
AGACTGTGATGACATCCATCTCCCAAGTGCCTCTCTCCACAGCCTCTCCTCTCCTCGACCTATATCCAGTTTCTTTTCTACCCCCACGTATGTAATTTCATTGAATTTGGTCAAAAAGGTATTTCCAACCACAGGTCAAATTTGGATGAAACTAATCAGGATATCCAAAGTTACACAAGAGGAAGGGCACGCTTGCACTGGAGGCCAGATTTTAGTGGCATGCTGAAAACTCCCCCAGCTGTTCAGCACCTGCATTGCTGTAAGCCTGAAGAAGAGCTTCATCACACCTCCACAGTACCAGGTGCTCTGGGGTGGCACCCCACAGAAAGGAGCACAGTCCTGGCAAATCCTGTGCCCTAGAGGCTGCCTTAGCCCCAGCCCAGTACTCCAGAGCAGCTGTGTACTCCAGAGGCAGCTACTCCAAGCAATAGTGTAGAACAACCATCCCCTGCAAACCGAGGCCCACCTCTCACTGCAGCAATGGGCTGAAAGCAAGGCACAGGGCACTTTCATATGGACAAAGGTAGGGATGGCCTTCCCATCCTTCCTTTTAATGCCAATATGCAAAACCCAGCTACCTGTGAGAAGATTAGACCTTATCCAACAGGCCACTTACTTCCTCCTGACAGCTAAGCTTCCATTGTACAGCCAGCACATTAAATGAGATTTCAACGTGGGCAAGCAGGAGGCCAGATGCAAGTCTAGAAGTAAGGGGGTTTATTTCTTACTGACCAGCTTGATAGCAGAAGTGCCACGGTCATTCTTTCTAATTTCAGGGACCTTTTAAATAAAGTTCCACTCCAGAAGCCAAGCATGAAAGGAGAGGAATGAAAACTCTTTGATAGATAAGATATTACAAGAGACTGTCAGAAGCTTGGTAGGAGAATGAAATAACACTCTGGATACTGTCATTGAGAACAATAATGAAAGAGTACACCATTTTCTTAACTGAAGTACTATCAAATCTATGTTACTGCCACACAACATATTTTTCCTCCAAAGGTGCCAATTTCAAGCTATGACTATTGATCTCTATCTAACACTCAAAATTAACTGCACTACTAAGGAAAAGTGGCACCAAATCGTTTGAGAACATCAAACAGTAAAAAGCCAATGGGGTCAAATCAAGGTCAGAATTTGATGAGTAGGGTGTCAGAAATTTAATCCATTTTGTCTAAGATAATGTATAGAGCCAGTATCAGGGGTTTTTTTCCTTTCTTTTCTGTAATTTTTTTAAGCCAGCTTCTCTCAAAAATATCACAAAACCAGACCTCAACTTTTTTTATGAACTTTTTTCCATGACTGGAGAGAGAAAAGATTAAACGGACTGAAACACAGATGGCAATTATGCCTCTGTTTATTTCCTAATGAGTCACAAGATTATTTTTTGCCTTCTGCCACATCATTTCAGAATACAAGAAAACCTTATCTTGAAGGAGACTTGAGGAGACAAAATAACACTGTTAAAAGTCCCAGTCCAGCAAGATACTTAAGTGCACGTAAAAAAACCCCACACCTTTAACCATGAGTGAAGTCCCATTCACTTAAACTCAAATTCAGAAATGATGGGTAAATCTGTTCCACCAACTGATGAATGTGGTGGCTATCAAATTCATTAGTGATCTCATGACAAAATATTCAACAGCTCTTATAGTCACATGTTGCATTAACACCTCAGCATTTGGAGAAAATTAAGTCCAGAACTACGGCCAGAAAAGGCTTTCCCTCCACCTCCCCACCAGAGCCTGCAATGCCCATGCCCTCTAACCACCTCCCGCTTGAGTCCATATCATGCCCTGCCTGCCCAGGATATCCCCCAGCCTCAGAGACTTGACTGAGCTCGCACCCAACTGAAACCCGGATCCAGAAAGCCTGGCTACCTCCCACACTAGAGGCAGTACAGCTACGAGCACGCTGACCCATCGCTGGCTGGGCTCTCAAACTTGGCTGTGGCCACTTTCTTTTAAAACCCAGGCTGAGTAACTGATTTGATAGTGGCAACACTCTGCTTCTCATATCACAGTTTAGTAATTAGCACGCTCTTGAAAGGAAGCAGAAGATATGTATTATCAGTTCAAACCCATGTCTCTCACCTCCTCAGAAGGTGCCTTAACCACAGGGCTTTGGATAGGGGACTCCCCTCTTATCCTACTGAAATCATGCAACAAAAATTCAGGCTTTGATCCTAAAAGGGCTGAATCTTCAGCCCAGTGATTAGGACACAGGGCTGGGAAGAGATGAATCCTTTATCTGAGGACTTTTCCTATGTTTTAGGCAGTAACTGGGGGTGGATAATATGAATTTGGATCTTGTCAGGAAGAGTCTGAGTGTGACCTCCCACCTCCTACCAGAACACACAATATGCAAAAGAGGATCCATTTTAAAGGGAGAGCAAGACATACACTCCTCTCTGAAACAGCGCTACCTCCGTGCTGGAACACACTTGCTTTCTGCAGTAGTAGGTAAAGACATCTCTACTCAGGAGATGGCTGGTGCTTCAGAAACACCCATGTCCTTGGGATATTTCTGTTTCCTGGCTCTAGGGGTTCCCCCTTCAGCATCTGGGGACTCCTGCAGGCATTGGGGATCCTCAGGCTTATCTATCCAAAGGAACTTCAAAGACACTCACAACTGGTGTGGTGAAGATAGGGCACAGTTAGGTTGAATAATTTGTTACCTAAAAATGCTTCTAACAGATGGCAAGCCTGTTCTGGAACACTGTGAACATAACAGATTTTGGGACAGGGTGCTGAAGAGAACTGATTTTAGTGAAAAGTTGGATTTTTATCAAAATGACCTTTTTCACTCCAAGTGCCTGCTTTGCATAGAAAATTGCAAAGAAATTTCCAAAATTTGATAAGAAATTGAGCATCCCAGAGACTTACTGGAGTTATGGCTTGGATGTCATTATCCTTCATGGACCATTTCCTGTAACTGGACTCCATGTCCAACATGCATCATTGCCAGATGTTCCCATGATGTATCACAGCAGCACAAGACAACAGAAAACCATCATTCACATTAAAAAAGCCCTGAGTTTAAGGAAGAGAATGGGTCATTTGCCCTGAAGACTTGCAAGTTCCTGAATCTGACACGGAAACCAGCTGCTTCTACCTTGCTTTTTTTCCCCCCCTCAAAAAACCCCACAGTTTTCCACAAGAAATAAAATACTCCCAATCCATTCCAATTACCAATGCATTTTCAGGCTACACTCCTAAAGAAATGAGGCTTAGTTGTTGGCACTGTGTGTCCATTTATCTGTCCAACGGTCAGTTCTGCGTCCCTTCCCTTCCTGTCTCCTCAATGCCTTTAGAAACTACCCAACAGACAGGCAAGGGGGAAGGAGCTGTGAGTGCTGGGTGGTAAGAGTAGGTATGAAAATCCTTAGTCCTGTTTTGATACTTTGCAACCACAGTACAGATCTACACAGCAGATCAGCAAGTCTCTGAGGTTTGAGAGGAAACACTGCCATAAGATGGTGTTTCTTTTCCTTTAAAAAAAAAGTTGAAACAGTTTATTACTAGGTGTTGTATCGCATCTGAAACTTTCAGTTTCAGTACTTACTTATGTGACGTATATACCAAGTGGAGAAGGATCTTACTAAAACCTTCCAGGATGAAAACCTTCGCGCTCGCCAGTCTAGACATCTTCTAGCAAATACAAAAGTGGGATTAGATGGTGCTGCTATTCTGACTCAAATGAACAGAAAAATTAATTAAAAGAAAAACAACCTCTTGAACAGAAATGGGTAAACTTTAACTAAAAACAAGCTTAGTTTGAGATGGTGAAATGCTACAATATAGCTTACTGAGGTAAATCCATTAAAATTCCACACACTTTTTAAAGCATATTTAAAGCATGTATTAAAGTATGTATTTGTTTCTCTTATGATTATGTAGAAACTTTTTTTAAAGTAAGAACCTAATTTAGCTTTCTAAATTAGAGTGGAAACCAGTCTCATTGGCTTCTACTTGGTACTTAGCTTTCTGCATATCTAGCTACTAAATTAAGAGCTTACTGAATCTGTAGTGTCTACTTAATCCCTTAGCTTACTTTAGACTCCTTTTCTGAAAAGTTTCACTTAAGTGAGATGAAAATCACTGATTTCTGACACTTTACTGCATAGCTAGGAAAAAGGATCATGGGGCATGTGGCACAGCCTTGGGGAGATACTTGAGTTAAATTATACACATCTGTCTGCCCAAGAAAAGGTTTTCTATTTGTTTTGGAATTGAATTTTAATATATATTTCTTTTTTCCCAATTCCTGGTAATTCTCCTGGCTTAGTTTCTACATACATATTCCACAGAAGAAGTAAAGGTTACCGGTGTACTAATATTACTTCTGTACGATGCTGTATGTTTTCAATTAGGCTCACTCCCACAATGATTTCCATATCTAGCCACTTGCTCTTCTTATTTCTTGATAAGTGATGGCCCCTATCAGGAAGTCGGGGGCGAGTCTGTTACTGCTTTGAGTAAACAGCCTAAAGGTCATTTTAGATGTTGGCTTTGACACTCTTGGTTCAATAGCCACCCACCATAGCTGTCACCAGTAAGCTGAAGTTAACCTCATGGAAAAATAGCCTTTAAGTGGGTCCTGTTGTCTCATCAACAGAACAACCCACCAGTGGGCACTTAATGGTGGAATGAGGAAAACTCTATCAAATTCCCCTCACTGACACCTGACAGAGGCATTTGGTCTGAGGTCAGGATCCAAGTGCTGTAGGTCTTCCCTGGGATCTGCTAAGGTTATGGGAAAGTCCTTGAGTTAATGAGGTTTCTGAGTCCCACAGTGTCCACATGGGTGCCACAGTTCTAGCCAGTGCTCAAGGACCTTTTTAATGAGATTTCCCATGGCAGAAATGAAAGCAACAGAAGGCATCCCAGCTACATGCACACAACTGACTTTTGCAGGCATGGCTATGTACGCTAGAACGTGAATGGGTAAAACCCAGGGCTAACACTGGACTCCCACTTTGTGTGTCCACCAGCACAGCTGTTACACACACACCACCACGCCCCAAACTAGACTTCTGCAGATATTGTTTCTTTCCTTCTGTTCCTGCAAGATTAATCAGTAGGAGGCACAGCTTTGCCAAAATACATGCATCCACTGCTGGAGTGTGTTGCCAGTACGCACCACCAGTGAGCCTCCATCAGTAAAAGGTCATGACACTACTGACACACCTGGCCACCTTCTCCCACACACCTCTTCAGCATGAAAGCAGGAAGAACCCAGACAACAGGTCTAAAGATACTATCATCCTGCAAAAGGAGAAGAGTTGCATGACTAGATGTAAGATCCAGAGCAAAGGCCAAAGTACCCACAGGGGTGATGCAGCAAATATGCCTCGCATTGACCCCTCTACAGACTGAAGTGACGCATATCCCACAAGGGACACCACCCTCCAAGGCAGAATCCAAAGTTCATTACAAAATGACCACTAAAACCCTTTCAGGAAACTTCCCATAAACAAAGGCCATTTTCTTCTCAAAATTAGGTACTTCAGGTTCCTAGGCTCTCATTTTAGACTTCTGAAGGTAAGTATTTCAAAGGTGATGGAACAGACAACTCTTACTGAAGTGGCATGTAAAAAGTTACTGGGGATTCAGGCCCTCGGGATGCTATTCTGATACTGCCTGGTGCTTCATCTCTCTCCCCTCGCACCAGTGAGCAAACAACTTAGTGGCAAGGCATCTCAGACACTCTTCATCCTCCCCAGCCTGAACACAGTACCTCCAGTAACAGAGGCACTGTTGGGTCTTGCAGTATCAAATCATACGCCCTGCTGGAAGACACAGTCTGTGTCCACTTTACAAAAGTGGAAAAGGCACAGCACAGCCCAAGCCTCCTTGTCCAGCTAGAGAGACAGGTCTGAGTCTCTCCTATACAACAATGTTGACTTAGTAAAAAAGTGATTTACCCAAGTGAGGGGACAGGTTGTGCTCATAAACTATCTCCACTTTTCTGTTAAGAGAGATACGTGCTAGTACATGTGTTCTTAAATTTCTACAGAAAGTGCACCTTGTATCATCTTTGTCTCACCTCTGTGTAGTTAAAAAAACCCAGAACCCTGAAGAACAGCTAAGGGAAGACAGCAAAAACATGTATGTTCTTCAAAGATGCTGCTGTCTTTTCAGAGCCAGACACGCAGGCTACTGCATCCACCAACCCCTTTGCTTCAAGACACACACATGACAGTAGCTACCAGAACATCCTGTTCTTCTTTTCCACCATGCTTTGTGGGATCCAGCTGTAGCCATCATGGCCTCTGGCGCTTCCCTCACATCCAGCATGGGCTGTTCTGCTGCCCCTACAGATGAAATTTCTGGTTTTTAGAAGTTATTCCTAGCACAATTCACTCAGAGTGACATTGTTGTGCAGGTGCTAATAAATTAAAAACTACTGAGGACACATCCCATTGCTCTTTTTCCCTCCCTCCACTCCACAGCAAACAGAGCTCAAGGCTTCAGAGACCTCCACAAAAGAAGTCAAGCCCAATTCCACAGAGCCCTGGTATTACATAGGCACAGTCATAGCTGTTTTCTCCAGACACAGGGCTCCGTTTTCCAGTACATAATTTTCACTTTGCCCTAAACAGACAACAGAGTGTGAAAACTCCCTTTTTTGGGTTTGACATTATCGTACATACAAGAAAACCATCTGCAGTTTTCAGCTTCAGCTTTGGCTCCAAGTGGGATCTTTCAGTTACTTTTCCCAATACGTTTTCCAGCCCAGACACTAATTCAGTCTACTCCCTACTCCAGCTGCTCTCCCCTTCTGTAAGCAACATCTGCTTTCTAGCATGATGCAGGAGTCACTGAACAGCACCTGAGCAGAGTGCTTATAATCCCAGGATGCCGTATCAGAAAGCAGGCTCCTTGAATCCAGTACTTACCCAAAAAGGGCACATGCATGACAGCCACACAGCCCGAGCGCTGCTCACTCATGAAGGGTAGAACAGCACAGGTGGGACTTCACTGCAGTCCGATATCACAACCTGTCATATCTTTCTAGTTAAAGGAATCTGGGTAAAGAAAACACAAGCTGTATTTAAGCAATAATACCTTCTGGGAATGTCTGGCAACAAGAAGTGTTCTGAGGAAGGAGCTGTGCCTCTGGCCCTTACACTCACCAGTCAACAACTCCCAGGCTGAGTTAAAATAGCTGACCTAAAAGTCATAATTGCTATTCTCAGCAGTAAAATACAAAAATGTTTTTTTTTTTAATGTACCTTTTAACATGCTGCAAAGTTAAACACGGCTTGCATGTTACCATGGATATAATTTCATGTTTATAAGACTGGTCTTTCCTGGCAGCTAAATGCCTGCATGGGAACAAATAGCAGAGCAGGATTTTGTTTGGCATTTTGCTCCGTTTATGATAACAGCTAACTACTTTTTCTATTAACAAGCTTTTGATTTTGCTGCAGTTTCTCTAGGAACAGAGTTCATCTCATTGGCATTAAACACATTACAACTGATCCTCCAGTTTGTGTGAGCAGAGCCCTGAACTCGGTGGCACTACTCATGAGAATCAGGGCCACAGGATCAAGTCCCAGCATGTTTATGTATCTGCCATGGCTGATATCAGACAGTATACGGTACATGAAAACATGCTTCATCTCTGCCTGATGAAGAGTCTACTCCAAACCCAGAGTGTAGGGGTTGAGCTAGAACTAACTTTTATTCAGAGTAAAAACACGATAAATTCGGACTAAACTCAGGCAGTGAAGTTAGGTTTTCATTTGAGGAGAGGGGCAGTTTTATTCCACAGGGTCCCAGGAAAAATCTCCAGAATGGAATTGCTAAATTCATTCATATCAACTTGAAATCAGCTGCATTCAAGAAGAAAGGCTAATGGAGTAAGAATAAAATCTAAACTGGCAGGAAGGTGTTACCAGTTTAGAACACCACGTCTAAATGCCTCCTTCACATCCACACTTAATTACTCATGCCCACATCTATTTCAAAAACTGTGTGTGTATTCCTAGCCCTGCTGAACAACTTCTGTGGCAAAAGTCACCTGGTCTTCAGTGGGACAACATTTCACCCCTCAGTGAATAAGCCCAGGAATAGCTTTTGGCTGCTGCTTGGTAACGTGTAGGATTGTAACAACTCAGCTGCTATTGCTAGAAGATCTGAAAATAAGATGTAATTGCACAGACAAATCTGGGGAATACACCACATCGTGTCCCTCCAAATCACGTAGCCAGAGTCTTTACCTGTGTCTGTGTGTTGCTGTCATGAAAAGTTCAGTAGCTATTTCAGTGTCAGAGATGCATATCAGTCAAACTTGACTTCAGCTTTTGAAGTGGGTGGAGAGCAACACCACCCCTTTCCTCTATTGAAGTCTGCAACAAAACTGCATTTTACTCACAAACATATCTGTAGTTCTGTTGTGTTCTGACTTTAAAAAAAAAATATCTCATTGGACAGACACCACCAGCAAGTTTCTCCACTCTGTGGAGTGTCTTCACAGCCCTCCCACATACTGAAAATGACTCAGACAAACCTACTAAATTTAGGGCATTGGTATTCTATGTGTTACGCTGGTGTTCATACAAGTAATGCCTTAAACAGTAAATTTCTGAATTAAGCATTCAGGCATCTTTTCTGTGCTGCATCTGCCACCGAAACAGAACGGCAATGAAGGTGGGCTGAGGAGGAGGTTATTTGGATCGTGATTCGGGTTGTGTTTTGGCTAGAGCTAAATGTGAATTTGAATGAGGTTTGCATGTACTTTTAGAAATATCTATTGACCCGATATCGTGATGTTTGATCTCAAGCGCTGAGATCATGCAAGATTAGCTGCCCTTGGGAGATTCCCTTCATCTCAGGCAAGAGACTGCAGGCTTTGACTCACAAATGGGGATGATTTCTCTTGGGATGACTAGACCAATTCCCATTTCTCAGCATTCAACTCACCCATCTCTCTGAGGTTCCCCTCCTGCCAAGGATGGCTCATGAAGCAGCTGCTGAACTGCTGCTTGCAAATCCATGCAGTCAACTAAATCAGTATTTCTGTAATTCTATATAAATGTACATAGAATTATTGCAATTTTATAATTTGCAAATCAATCCCTGCTTCACAAGCAACAGCCATCCCTGTAGCAAGGGCAAGGTACTCTGGAAGAATGCAGTGGTAGCCAATTAAAGGGGAGAAGTTTTATGGCTATCATTCACAAGCCAGGGCTTTGCCATGAGGCTGGCCATGTGGTCACCACCCAGAAAAAGGGACAGCAAGTCTCTGGCCATAAGGGGAGCAGAAGAAGCAATAAGAGGTGCAGGATGAGAAGGGGAAAGGGAGAAAGAGGAGTGCTAAAGCACCTTCTTGGTTAAGGCAGTCTTTCCTCTCTGCTTGCCTAAAATCACTAACAAATCAGTGTGAAATCGAAGTCAGGCCAGAGCCAGGCTAAGAGATGATACTCTCCTTCAGGCTGACCACAACACCTGGTGAAGCCAGCAAGAGTTTTGTGTGGGTATGTCAGAGAAGGACATAGAAGCAATGACTCATCTATTAATGAACTTTGGCTCTTTATCTGTTTGCCAGATGTCTCCAGAAGAGCATGGTTTTCTTAAATATTTTTGTTTTTTGAAACTGCTGTATAATCTTTACAAATATAGTTCATGATCTGTTACCCAATTAAAACCATGTAATTGCTAGGAGCAATCTGAACTGTTTACACTGCACACTTCCATCACATGCCCTTCCTTTGTTCCTCATCACTGGATCTTAACTCTTTAATAAAATTAGGCTCATGCAAAAACATTTTCAGATAATGTGCTGTAGCCTCCAGAAATGCTTATGCTGGTCTTATGCAGTACTTCAACCTGGGAAGTAGGGCATCCTTGTCTAAAGTTCTGCAGAGCAGATAAAGAATAATTCTTTCCAGTACAACTCAATACCCGTACTTGTGTGTACACCTGCCCTGAGGAAAATTTCCATAGTACGATGTTTATCCTTGTCTGGACTCCAAGTGAGAAGCAGGGATCTTAAAAGTCCCCAAAGTGCCCACTTAATCGAAGCTTAAAAATCCATGTCTAGAGGGGATGTGGAGGGATTATTTAATCTCTTCCCTTGCTCTAAGGCAGAATAAATAATATAGACCATCTCTGAAAAATATTTGTCACCTTTGTTCTTGCAAAAATTCAGTCAAGAAGATTCTACTTTCTCCCTAAGTAATCTGTGCCATGATTTTACTATTCATGCAATTAGAACATTTTTCCTAATGCTTGAGCCTTGTCTCTTTACCTTATCACCTCATTAGGATATTTGTCCAACCAGGCAACTTTGACTGGGTCAAATTACCCAGTTTTATTACCCAGATTTTGACTGGTAACCTAGTCAGAGAATATAATGAAGGATGATATTGAAAGCCAAGATCAAGAGATATATCAAGATCAAAAGAGTATCTGTATGGTATCTACTACTCACTCTTTTTTCCTTAGCTAGCTGCCCTATAAACTGGGAAATTAAATTAGTTTAACATTAATTACTCTTGGCATGAATATTTTTTACCATTTTACTATGTCTGTACAGACTGTCTGATAGTCTGTTCCACTATCTGTCCAGGAATCCAAACCTCCTTCTTAAGTGGATTCGCATTTTTAGTGTCATTAACATTCCCTTCTTCAGATGCACAGGAAAGCCCTCCTTACCCCTCCTTAACTGAAATAACTCCCTGATAACTTCTGCCTTGTGGAACAGAGTTGCCTCAACATATCCCAAGATCGTGATACACTGAGGATTTTTGCCATGTTGCCTTTCCAAGCAATATCCCAATAAAATATTCATTGCCACTGGGCATTGGCTACTGAGCGCTTCCAAGAATCGGTCAAAAACATCCTTCCACTCCTCCCAGGGAGCTGGCTTAAACTACACCCACCTGTCACAGAGGCTCTGTTCTTTCTGTCTTTCTAACTTCACCCAGACAAGTTTGTCCTTCATTTATCCCACAACTTCAGAACAAGCACGGATAATGCTTCTCCATTTCTCCAAGGCTGTTCTTCCAGAATGAGCTGTACTAATACTCCAGTCCTGTGACTTATCCCAGCAAATTTCTAACATGACTATTAAGCATTTAATTTGATTCTATGCTACAACCTCAGGTCCTTTCCATTTTTCCCATGTTTGTATTGACATTGCCCTCTTAATCTGCCAAAGGTACTACTGTAATATTTGCTCTTTTAAACTTTCCAATGTTTTTCTTCTATGTGTTCCTTGATTTTTGCTTACCTAGGTAACTTTTGCACTGGCCTCTTTCAAACTGGGCATATGAAGTCCTCTTCTCACTAGGGTGGTGTATGGTACAATGTGACAGACTCCTATTTCTTCATCACCTAAGTGCCACCTCTCCCCAATAGGCCTGTGGAAGAACATCCGCTGTTATGTGGAAGGGAGGATCTCCTGTCAACACCTGAAAAATTCATGCCCCTACCTTCAAAATCTGACATTAGCATATGCCAAATACTTTATTTCCACACTTTTGATGAAAAAATGAAGTGGTTTGGTATTCCTGAATTGAAACATTTCGTTTCAGTGAGTTGAAACAAAGCAAAATATTTTGCTTTGACCCAATTTGAAATGAAACATTTTGTCTCATCTGTCCAGAGCGAGGCTCTCTGACCAAGCTTTTTCCCATGATCCAGCACTACAGTAGGTAAGAAGGGAAACTGCAACGCACCCTTGGTTAGGTAACGCAGGGGTGGCGGTGGCTGTAAGAAATAATCAGGATACAATGCTACCTGTCCCAAAATACCACAGCAGTTCAGGCAGATGGCTCAGACTTAATATTAAGTAACACACAGCAACCCAGCTCAACAAACTGTTTTGAAACGGATCAAACTGACTCAAAGCAAAATATTTCAGTTATACCTTCCTGGTGAGTCCTCCTTAAATCACAACTTCACAGAAACTTTGCATAAAAGTCACTTCAACACCAAGTGTTTTTTAACATAATATAATTAGCAACTGTAGAAATAGATCAGTCATCATGACTTGCTGCACAGGAAGATCAGAATACTGATTCATACATACTTCATATACATCGAATTGCTTCAGGAACTCGGTACTTTTACATCTTCTCCACACCATGACAATTCAAAAGGAGGTCTTTGCTCTCCAATAGCTTGCACATGATGGGAAGTGATGCTAATCATGAGAACAACCAGAAAATTCTTTTGAGCCAATTAAATGGCACCAGTCACAATGACATTAGTCATCCACTCCTCAATTGGAGGAGAAGGAACCAAACTTGTCATTCATCCACTCCTGAAGCTGCAAAGACACAAGGGAAGTGTACTATTTCCCATTCTTATTGAAATCATCATCACACGAAGTGACACAAGCTGCTATTTTCTGCTCTTGTTCTAGGAGAGCAGTGGTTACTCTCTCTGCAGGTTTCAAAAGAGAGACTTTGATCTCATTTAACTGCTTCATTCTCCTTCTCCTGTCTGTGCCTGATCAGCACATGACCAAGAAAAGAAATAAGACCAGAAAATGCTACACAGTAAGGATATATACAGCCTGATGCCATTAGCCTCTGCAGCTTATAAGGGCGAGATGACTGAGATGTGACTGCCTGTTAACAGTGACGGTGACAGAGGAGAGAGTTGTCATATATGGTGCCATGACTCTGCACACCAGTGAGAATAAGAAGAAAAGCATGAGAAGTGGTAACTGATGTGTGGAAAAGTGCGCACAAAAGGAAAACCTCCCAAAAAGTTGATAGTGAAGCATCAGGAGAGGTTAACTGCAGAGGGTTCAAAGTGGATGACACTAAGAACAGATCCAGGAATAACACTGGAACAGACAGACAGACTGCCCTGGAATAGCCAATCTAATAAATCACACATCAAAGTCTTTACACTGCTGAGATCAATGAGATACGTACCACTTACCTCAGCAGGCTGAGAGGTAGGGGAAGTCCAGGAGGAACTGACAGGCAGGAGAGGCTGACCAGACCCTGTGTCTCCACAGCAAGATGGTTTGGGCATCTCAGAGAGACTGGTGGAGCAATCTAGCTCACTTCCACCCACAGCCAGGAGACCAGACTACCTAGCAACCCTGGTGAGCACAGACACCTTTGTATATGATGTTGTCCCAACATGACAGGCACCCTTGAACTGCTCGACAGATACATACATCTCCAAGGCATAGGCTGGGCAGCTCTGGATATATGAGCTCTCGAAGTCCCTCCAACACTTTGTTATTGGAAGACAGAGGTAGTGAAAAAGAGGATGAAAAATCAGAAACATCAACCCTTCTGACAGAGGGGTAAAGAGACCAACTTAGTGGTGAAGTAGTATTCTAGAGAAGCCAAGGAAAGATCTGTGGCTTGGGAAGCCCAGATGCCTCCAACATATCTGGGGAAACTCTGCCAAGGTTTTCAGGGCAATTGCTCCTCTGGGGTGACACCTTGGTTCACTGCCCAATTAAAGTTTGCCCTTGAAGGACTTTATGGAGTAGATCCTCAGGTAGACTAAACAGTGCCACTGCTTTTTGGAAGCATGGTGATTTTGAGCAGGAGACAATTATGTCCCAGGTCTCAGACTGGCAGGGAGGTTTCCTCAGGGGAGCTACATCTGACAGCTTCACAATGAAGGGAAATGTTATCCACAGCATGAAATTCCAATTCAACAAACAAATTTGAAACTCACTTTAGAAGAAGTCATGCTAATAGATTGTACCAAATCCAAGTGGCAAAGATCACAATTACTTCTTTACGTTTCCCATTTTGTCTTTTTGTGTGTGTGTGTGTGTGTGTACTTCAGCCCCAGAGAAAGAGATTACAACTCAAGATGTGGAGCTAATTAAACTATAATATACTAAAAGAAGATTTGGCTGTGTTGATAAATCTGGAGTGTGATAAAGCAAGATACTCCTCTGTAAACACTGAAATACCTCCCCAGGATTTCTCATAATTATGAAATAATTCAGATTATCTCCAGAAGTAGTCTTAGATTTGAATGCCAACACTAGAGAGAATGAACTAAAGCATACCTGAGCTAGATAAATTAGATAATCTAAGACCATATATATGTAAGTATAAAAAGATGATGAGGAGGGACAACTGGAATAGTAACTGTGTACTGCAGTTGTTGCTAGACATTACCTTTCTACAGACAGCTGTACTGAATCCAGTTTCATTCTCTTCAAAAGATGGTATCTAAAAATTCCTGATTTGTCTTTCACACTATGCACTAGAAATAACTTGACCACGGTGGAATAAGACTCACAGCAGCCCTCTTTTTCCCAGAGAGAGAGAGATCTTCCATAAACTGTAAAGATACATTTTTAATTATGTTCCAGTGCTCATTTATAACAAATGCCTGTTTGCACCATGCTAGCAACATAAAAGGTCTCTAACTCTGTGGTGGTCCCTGCTTTGCCTGACATGAATAAAGCAACACTGATCTAAGAAGTGCTGATGTGTCCCACAGGAAGGGGAACAAACTTTGAGTGCAGAGCATCTTTATACCAGGACACTTTTATCTTCCTAAGAGGAAAAGCGCTTCAGTAAAGAAAACTACAGCCTCTAACTGACCTAGATACACTGCTGGCATGAGAAAACCAGGAGTGAGGTTTCTGACAGATGAACTCAGTCCACCTTCTACTAGACTTTAAAATATTTCCACCCTAGCTGTCTATGTACATCCTGCCAGAAGTCATAGCTGCCCTTGCAGAGTCAGCAAAAGGGAACCTCCGTCTGTGTCTCATCATGCAAGGGATGCTCACCGAAGATGTAGCAAACAGGAGCTCTGGGCATATACAGTATGCTCAAGCATCTGCAGCACATTGATCTGTCTGTGGGCAACAGCTGCCTTTGCAGACATGCAGCACTCCAGGCTCTCTTTATGTTCATTTGCATCTAAATACTGCTAATTGGAAATTAAACTCACACTTCCCTGGCTCTGAGCAAGAAAAGTATGCCCCTTTAGCCTAAAGTTAATGCCTAGCCTAGGCTAATCATCCCCGCTCTCTCCATCACCAGCAGAGCCAGCCAGTATTGCTAGATGATTCACTGTCTTACATACCTGATGAATCACTCTGGCTATCTTCAGTGATGAGGGACAAACATAGAGCGCCCATACACTTTGCTTAGACTAGATGCCTAGCCTTCAGACAGCTCAAGTAGGATAAGATATATCCTACCTGGATGGTCTTTTTCTTTTGAATGTGTCCAATGGTCAAGACAAATGAAAAAGGAACTCAGACTGTGGCTTCTTGACACAATAATGATATAAAACTATCATGAAAGCAGTAATCAAACACCACTAATATTAATGACAATAACACAAAAGGTAATTCTCATAGAAGTCAACAGCTGTTCCACGTAAAACTCAAGTGTGCCACAGCCTACCTGTGTGTAGACGTGTATCACACATATGCCCAATATGAAGGCCATTGCCAAATCACATGGTGCGTACATTTTCAAACAAAGAAAAGGAGCCATTGGCCCAAGGTCTTGGAAACCAGGTCATGAGATTCCTTCTGCATGATCTTTGTATTCTGCATGAAACTTTCTGTCCAGAAAAATGCCTGTAACCCTGCCCTTTCAACATAGCTTTGATTTATTTCCTTGGCTTGGATTCTGCAGTAGTTTTAACACTTCCGTAGAGACTCTGCTTGGGCCCAAGCTGCATTTCTGGGGAAGCGGCAGAGAAGAACAAGGCTCTGCCAGTGTGAAAGCAGCTAGACTCTCTCCTGCTGGTTTTAAAGCTCTTGCAGGGACGCACCAGGCAGCGTGGGCTGCTGGGCTTCTCTCCACAATAGCAGCATTACCAGGAAGCAAAAATGACCCAAGGGATCCATAACATCGTACAGAGGTACAAGATTTGCACGCAGTGACCTTGTGTTCCAGTGATCTTGGAGCAGCTGCATGTTTTGCAGTGGGGGTTTCTGCCATGCCCATGAGAGGGCAGTTCAAGCCCCAGTGGAATAGGCCTAGGGACTGGATCAAGTTCGACTGGCTCTGAAACAGCCAGCTGTGTGGTGTGACATGGCCCTTTATCTCCTGGGGGGAATGGGATTCTGTGGATTTTCATTCTAAATATATAAAGCAGGTAGCTGGATGAAATACGGCACAGTCAGGCTCTGAAAAGGCTTCTTGTAAGTGTGAAGACTGCAAGAGACATACGTCATTCTTCATTTAACACTTCGTTGATCATTGACTTGTGAATTGTCCTCCCTCTGAAAAATTCTAACTATTCTTTTTAAACAGGAATTTTGACTAGAGTAATTGAGATGTCTTTAGACATAGATTTGGTGTAGAGACTGCAATGGCAGTGAGATACCGATCTGGCTGGGCTTGTACCTACCCTGTGGCTGAGGCAGAACAGCAAATGCCTATGTCAGCTACAGTTGGAAAGAAAAAGGGTTTCAGCTTGAGTCAGCACAGAGCGTCAGGCAGCCAGGCACTGACTGCTCCACTAGGCTCCCCAAGCTTAGGAGAGCATCCCTCATCAACCAGCTTGTAAAAGATCAGTCACACTCAAGCATATGCCACCAACTGAAATATGCTTATTATGCAATATAGAGTGAACACTTTGAGAGCACTACTTACAGCAGTTTGTCCTGTACAACTCCTTATAGGATCCTATTTCCAAGGCTTATAAATTAGGCAGGCTTTCTAGACCAAGTTCTGTATGTGCTGCGGATAGATACACCACAAACCAAGAGCAGCAGCAGGACACAGTCTCTTCCCTGAAAGTACCTCATAAATAATAAAAATCAGTGTATGAAAGACGGGAGAAAAATATCAAGTGTACACAACATTCATGACTTACACCTAGCACAAATGTGTGCACACACATCAGTTGACTTTCTTTTCACTTGGTCCACATTTGACCTTGCAGTGTTCATTCCAGTAACAGAACTGCTTCAACTACAAAGTCATCTTTCAAATAACATTTTTTAATTTATAATATGCTCCCACACTTAAATTAACCAAACTTTTAACTACCCTTTAACCTAGTATTTTCATATAGGTATAATACCAGAATGTTAGGGAAAATAAAATATTATATATTTAATATAAACATATATTTTAATAATTGACAGCACATATCAAAGTCAACAAATCACAGAGCTCACGCAATGCAATGTAGTGCGTGTTTTCATTCCACGTTATTGGTTTCTTAACTTAGCAAACAGGGGATTTTTGACCGCATTTAAAGAGGAAATCAGCAAATCAATACTAAATTTTCTGTAGAAGGGAGAAGCATAAAATTATTCAAGTTACCACAGAAACAAATTTAAGCAAACTGGTGCCACAAATCAAGTAATTAGGCAGAAAGAAGAATTAAATCTCTTCAAAAATTATTGATTTATGATACTATGTCAAGTTTGGGACATAAATATTTATTATCTTGCAGCCTCTATTCCTTCAACACTTAGATTAATTTTATTCATGTCTTTCTAATAAAGGGGAACTCAGCTAAGTCCAAGTAGTGAACAGTAAGAAAATACCCTGTTACATTTTTCTCTCCCTTGCGAAGTAGAGCACATTTTACATCAAATTATTCCACGCACAGGGAACACTGCAATATTGGGTACATACAACCTCACCACGGATTACAGGGTTAGACTCCTGTGTATACCCCAGAGCAATCTAATAAATTTAAATTAAACTGCCATCAAGTAGACAGGGGCAGTGTTTTTACTCTTGCCCTAGAGTACAGCAAGAAACGTTTCCTTATCTTGTAGCAATGGTCAGTTACATTTTTGCTCTTTTTTAACCAGACAATAAATCACATATTTTATGCAGATATCGCCAAGCACGCAGGCAACTACCCATCTGTAATTCAAAAAACAGTACTACTGCTACCAACTTTCAATGTCTGCTAATTAGACGAAGCCTTTAGAACTACCTGAACAATTGGCATATAAAGAATAAGATGGATGCTTAACTGACCCCACAAAGAAATAACATCTGTCACCTGGCAGCCAAATTCATTAAACATGTGACAAGTATTAGCACCAGGATAGTGCTGCTTACATGTGTTAGTTACGTAGATTATTGTTCTCTACAGAAATTACATTACTCCAGTGAATAGAAATATGTCACTCAAACAAACAGTGAATAATAGATGGTGTAAATCCATAGGTTATTGTGGGTATTAGATTATTACAGAGCATCACATTCTGTTTTTGTAAATATATTTACAATACTTGCTAAATTCCAAAAAATATGAAAAAAATCATAAATCTCAACACAGAAATAGCACAGCACTAGTTCAGCGTGGCACTCGTAGAGAAACATGACTTCAGTTCACTGGTGAAGAGGGTTTTCACCACACAAATGAAAAATAAACTAAAACCACATGTACCGAACTCGCCTAATGAACAAAGCAGGGCCAATACAGACAGATTTCCAGTTGCATTGCTGCCATGTGTGGGACTGAATTTCCTCAGAGGGCACCGGTATCATAGGGCAGCAATCTGCTAAAAGGGTTGCAGCACCAAGGGCTTCTGTAATCAAATCTGGCAACCATGCGTGCTTTTGCAAACATTAGAAAATGATGAGCAGGAGAGGAGGGAATGAAAGTTGCCCATCGGCTTCTTTTGTCTCACCCTTACTACATACAGGTTTTGCTCAGAGCTTTGGAGAAGCAAAGCTGGGAATATTTGCTCTGATGCTATCCTTCAGAGGAGAGGTACTTTATTTCTGCGTTAGATTAACGTCCTGTGCTATGTATTTGCCTTATTACTGAGTTCTTCCTGCTAAGAAGCAAGTTTTCCCAAATACCAGAAGCAGACAGAGAACTTTGAAGGTTTAAGTCCTTATGGTCTTTTAGCTGGACATCAGCAACGACCATTTCTTCAATAACGCACAGTGCAAAGGGTTGGTGTTTTTACTGCAGGACTATAATCTGATAAGGAGCCAAGACTCAAGCCAAATCTCAGCAAAAAGTGAAAGAAGTAAGACTATGTCTTCCTCTTTTTTTTTTTAACTTCCTCTACACAGAATATTACCAAACTGGCCTTTAGTGTAAGTTCAGCTCACAGAAATAATTCTTGAAAGCCCATTGGTGGAGAGTCTGTTTCCTTCTCCTTTCAGGTTGAAAAGGAAACTTTCTGTGAGTTTACTGTAATGGAGTGTTTGTCTGTATCAGAAACAGCCCGACCTCTCCAGCCACAAGATGAAATACCAGCAGCCCACTCTGTCACTAGTTCACTATTAGGAAATTACATGGGAGGAAAGACAACACAAAATTCATAGGGGAAAAAAAAAAGGAAGGGAAAAAAAAAAAAAGACATCAGAAGTAGTGGGAGTGAATGAACAAGCTTAATAACAAAGCCAGTAAAAAGGAAAATACCCTCTGGCTAATTGATAATAAGAGGTCACTTGAGGCAAAGGGTCAGATCCTGAGCAGTGTAAAGTGGCCCAGGTCCTCCAACCTCAGCAAAGCTACAGTGATTTATAACAGCTGCAAAAAGCCCCAGGAGACAGAAAAACCCAGCTATAAAAATGGAATTGGAGGCCCACATTTTGAGAAGCTTCCACTCACTTTTAGCACCAGACTGAGGTACAGAGGTGACTCTGAGGGTTTGTTTCTGCGGGGGAGTTCCTGTGAAGTGAGCTGAAGTGTGAATTTACATTTACTGCTGGGTCTTTAAGTAGGCTGTAAATTCATACCCTAGCCTATTTTGCAGGGATTTCCCCAAGTAGATAAGCCCTAAATTGGCCTCCTAATCATGGAGGCAGACAAAATAAATAGATGTTTTCAAAACTGCAGACCCACACAGGAATCTCTCCATTGCTTGCAGGGGCAAGTGGGTACCAGATAGCATATACTGTAGTCCTGCAAGTGCATGGTGCCCTTCTTTCCTCCATTCACTCCCAAAGCTCCCTCCCATCGTGTCTCTCAGCATCCCTCCACTTCAAGACACACCTTCAAAACCCCTGGCCCTGCCTCAGCTTCATGCCAGATTTCCATACCTTGGCCCCTGGCTCTTCCCTTCCCCCTTCCAGTTCCACATCTGGAGGTCCATGTTCTCCTTACCTACTTTCCCCTGACCCTCAGGGGGAGCAGTAAAACTGTCCTGGTGCAAAGGTGTCTCCTCCTACCAGTTCCTTGCCTCTGACCCAACCTCACCATGTCCTGTCCATTCACACCTCACCCATTCCCCAAGGCACTGGAGCCTTGGGTTACTGAATGCCCTTTCAAACCTCTTTCAGAAACACAAGGTTAACTCTGTGCAGACAAATGACACGAAGCTGGGCAAGATTACTCACACTTTCTTGGCTGAAAGATGCTTTTACATGCAGCTGAATGGGAGGCCAGGGGCCTTTAGCAGGACACAGAGGAAGCAGCTAGTATGGTCACAGCTTCATCAGGGTCCTCAGGCTGGGTGGTTTGGTCTTTAGCAGGCTAGGGTGAGCAGCTGGCACCACACGAGGCCTGTGCTGTTTCCCTGGGAGCCGCAGTAAGGCTGTAATAGAGCAAAGCATTTACACCTTGGCTAATCTAGGACCTTGCACTGCTTTAACAGCTGCCTGTGCTGTTCTGCTGTGCTGGCCCAGGCACTCGCTGCACCAGTATCAACTGAGTCCCACCTGTGGCCGTACCACTCTAACGCACAGTGCCAGCACTGTATCCTGAAGGATCCTTTTCAAGAAATCAATTTAGTAATATCCTCTGTCACCTGAGGCAAACATCACATTTCTCAAAAGCAGCTTGGAACACTCCCCTTCAATGAAATCCCTGATTTTGCAATGCATGAAAAAGAAAGTAGAAGTTTGAGCCCTAAGATCAACGAGGGAAGCAAAAAGGCATAAAACATCTTTTGATATCAGCAGAAGGAACCAGCCACAGTGAACAGTCATCACATACACTACAGTATTCCATACCGTCCTTATCTGCTGGAGCAGGGAACAGCAGTCTGAAGAACAGGAACCACTTGCTATCAGGTACAAGACTGAAAAAGCTATCTGAGAGATGCAGGTCACAGAGCAGTGACCCTTCCAGCACTTGACTAAGTATAAGTTTCATCTTTGATGCGTATGAAGATTCTGTACAATAAGCATCTCTGAGCACAGAAAATGCTCAGCACCCTTTAAGAGCTGAAGTCTATGCTGCAGATCGTTTCCTCCATTCCATTACCTCAAGCTTTCTTTGTGCCCCTTTTATATTAGCTCAGGAGTGTTTATTTTGGAAGTGTCCATGCAAAGAGACAAACAGACATCCGAACAGAAAGCACCAACAATACAGTAAGAGCACCCAAAACCCACTAAGCCAACACTGTGATTAATGATGGCTCACAAAACACTGTTTCAATCCATGGAGTTAAAAAAGTAATAGAAATTTGAAAGGTACATAAATACCAGAGAACAGCAATTGCATCATCAACATGATGCAAGTAGAAGAGAAGGTTGGATACTCTGGAAAAATTATTCTGCATGAATTATTCATTTAGCTGAAATAATTTATCTTTCCTTTTCATCTTGCCCTGTTCAGGAAGAAAACTATATATTTGAATATGGGATACCATATAGTATCCTCCACATACGGTACAGCACTTGCTTCGCACTCTAGGACAAGACATTCAAACTGGGCAGTCACATTAGAAAATGGAGTGCAAAAGGCTGGTTGTGTTTTACATTCTGAAATATGAAAATGTGAGGTTTCAGAGATGATTATGGATGTTACATTGACCTTATATCACTGACTTCGGCAATGCAATCCATCATCAATGATTCCAAGCCACTGCAGCAAGGGCGCTTACCTGCTCCCCTATGGGCTCCACATGCAATATGTCCACTATGACCAGACTCAGTCTCATGCACGGCCAAGATGACACAGCATTAGTGCCACGTGGAGGTGGACAGAGAGCCACTTTTCAAGTCACAATGCACGTAGCAATGGCTGCACCAGCTCTCTCCTGATTGCTCTACTCAAAGGCTGTGCTCGAAAGTAAACCAACACCTTACGTGATCATGTTCTGAAACTTTGTCTCATTGCACGTATGCAAAACAAGGCTGAACTTCCACTGCAAAGACAACCTTCATTCAGACACTTTGCAGCTTCTGAACACTTGGTGACATGAATATTTGTTAACCAACTGTAATGTTATTAGCATACCCATATATCTGTGTCCTGCATTTTGGATGCCCTGTACCATTTAAAATGTACAGGTATTTGAAAAGAAGGATGGCCCCACACAACTAGGTTACCTCAGCCCGCAGCCTCAGGCAGCCCATGCAGAATCTGAGATAGACAACAAATTACTGGAGTACAGGAAGAAAATTATGGAGATATAGGAGAGTAGTGTAAAAAAGAAAGCAGACCATAGGGGTCACTGCATAAAGGGGACTCTGAAATAAACCTGTACATACCAATATTTCTCTCTGCTGAACAACAAGAAGACACAGGGTGTGAAGGGAGTAATGCTGTGTTTTCACAGAGGTAAACTGTAATAGGTTTCCACCTTAGGTCTCAAACCTATTACAGCAATATTTTGTTTACTCACATGATGTATCACTTAGGATAATTTATCTATATAAAGGTATGAACTTTTGAAAGAACATTTTATGTTTTTAATTTTCAGGGCATAATTTCTTTCATTTGTAGCTTTCCCAGGCTATAGATTTCCTGTCTAGCATCTCTCTCTTGGTGTTTCGAACTCCAGAGCCAAGCTAGTCTAAGTCTTTACTGAGCCTGCCACTTACACGATAACAGGGATAACCACCAGCATATTCCCTAAAAAGGGCACCCCAGAGAATTCAGTCATCAAAGGAACAAGGGCCTTCACATTAATTTAACAACCTACTATCCCCTGAAATCAGTGTCAATACTAACCTATTTATCTAGCAACTAAACAAATGTATGTGAGTTTCCTATGCAATAACACACTGATTAAATCTTAGAACACTTCAGGCAGGGCATATTTCTCAAATAAAAATCAGACCTTACTAAACCTCAAAGGAAATTCCACATAAACACATAGCATCAAAAAGCCAGGAGCATGTAAGAACTCGGTTGTAGTTTTAGTCAAAATTCAGTGATTCCTTTTCAATTGCTTCAGTTACAACATTTTCAGAAGCATAAAGAACTGTCCTTTGAGAGCTAACCAGTAAAAAGAGCACAGCTCTCCTCCTTGTACCGTCACATAGTAGGGAGGCCTTTACGCCCTGCTAAATGTAAAATATTTTAGAAAAACAAAACCAGGAAACAAACTGGGATTTGGTCAAGAGTTCATGCTGGCTGAATCACTGTGGTGTGGAAACCACCGGCTCTGAAGATGGAAAGTCCGGAGCCATTCATTCCCTCAAAAAAAGAAGAAAAGAAGGGGCGAAAAAAGGCATTAAAGACCATTTGGCTTGCTGGTAAGCTCCCCCAACATCTGAAACACAGGAAAGGCTACCTATGGATAGGTGCCTTGACCTTTTTCCTCCTCATCTCTCTCTGAGCACAGCCAGCAATTTGATCTGCATCATAGTTTTTCATATTGGGTGCACTGAGAATTGTTTAAATGTCACTCCCTGACTCAACATGCAGAAATGCTGTAGGGTCACGGCACTGCTTCTTCCCTCCACATCCTGCACCTCTTGCCCTCTTCTGCCTTTCCCCAGGAAAAAAAAAAAAAAAATTCTACATACTTCACAGATTGAACATGGCCAGTTTCTAAGTAGAGATTCGGGCAGACTTCTCTGGATTGCCTTTTGTTATCTGAGAGCTTCCAAGGAAATATTGCTCAGAAGCAATTAAGGCCAACTGTTCTTGGACAAAGACATACAACAATCAGTGTATTTAGTGAGCCAACACAGCCATTTTGAAAGAGGCCTGGAAAATCCTAACATTGTTAAAATTTATCTTCACACTGATGACAAGATCTAGTAAAGATGTTTGTGTTCTGCTCATGCATTTCATCATCTTTCATAAGCCGAAATGTTATTAGCAAACCATTTTAGCAAAGTTCAAAAGCCAAACTGTTGTGTATGCCCATTGCTAATAGCACGGATAACAGGTCTTCACAACAACCTATTGTCTGTACATTTTTTTGTTCTCCTTGTTTTCAAAGTACTGGCATACATAAACATGCTATACTTGGGTACTAAATGCATTTGTCTCAGCTAATCATCACATGATTTGACATAACCCTGTCACTAAAGCTAAGAATCCTGTCAACTTTCTGATAACGTTCAGACTCACCTGATCGCTGTATCTGCAGCAGCCTTTTTGACTGTGCTGGATGGGACGACCAAGAGCCGCAGCAAGAAAGGAATATAACTGTGCTGCAGAACAAGCGGAGAGCTAGTCCAGTGGCTAAACATCGTTAGCTGAGGAAACCCAAGATCAGTTCTGCACCATTATTTCCTTACACAGACTTATCTACATCATTTATTCTCTCTGTGCCTCCGCTCTGTAAGATGGTACTTTTATATAACAGGCTTCTGTGAGAATAAATACAGTATGAAGTGGCACACTGACAGGGAACGTGGAAATACCTCTGAATCTATGATAACTCCCCGTTACCAACCAGTCATTTTTAACACTCAAAAATGAATGATTCCAGAGAATGTTACAGTGGAAGTGACTCACAAAAGACTGAAGAATCAACACTGTTTCCTGAACTGAATTCAGTTTTGTGAGTTTAAGTTTAAAAGAGTTCATTTACCATAGTGATTCCATTTGGAAAGGAGACTTTGAAAATTATAAGCAGCTTTCTACAGAGCAAACCACCAGCTAGCAGCAATGTTATTTCATAGCACCGGTCACAATGACCAAGGAAGCCTTTCAACACAGCAAAACATGTTCCAGCACGTCATGAGAAAAAGATCTATAAAAACTGCGCATCAAAACCTGGGACTCTTGTGCATTGGTTTTGCACACTTCTTAATGGAGCTCATGTTACAAAGTGCTTCTAGTCCTATCAAAATTTCACGGGCAATACATCAGAAGGGAATCCATCCTGAAATACTAAATTACAGTAAGCTTAAGATAGGCACCAACTTCCCTGATCGAGTTCATTATCCTGAGGAGAAGGCGCACACTGCAAAGCTTTAGCTAACTTCACTGTCACCTTACACATGTCTAAAAGGCATTCTTGTCCCTTCTGGAGTGAACTTACTGATTGGATAATATTGTTCCATTGGACAAAACCATCCCACAATCCTCCTTCTAAGATGTATGTTAAAGGGACTGCAGCCATTTTATTTTTTTAAACACACCTACAAAGCTTTGCATCAATCATTCTCCCTTTCTCTTTCCTGGTGGGCTTACCCTGCACTACAGCTCCTGGTGACCTCTTCAGGTGCTATGCTCCTTTGGGCTTTCACTGCTCTGAGCTTCACATGCTGCCAGCATCTGTAACATGAACTAGTGCATTCTGAGTACTCCCTCCGCCCTATTCCGTGTCACCACTCCCACCCTAAAGTCAGGCAGGGTGCATCTAGATTAGTGTTCAAGTTTGGAGCAGCAGTGCGCTTTTGAAGCCAGTACCTCAAATGCCCCACTTACCGTGCCTTGCTTTGCATCACGGAGCAGTCTCCAAGCACGCAGACCCGATTCCTTTCAGACGAAACTAAGCTGGAAGAGGTACCACAGCAGCACAGGCAAAGCACACCAGCTGCATGCAGCATGCAGTCCAGGGGACCTCCCTAAAGCAGCAGCTCTCCATGTAGTTGCTACTATACCTGCTTGTGGTGAAATTGCCTGGGAGTATCAGACATTTCATTCTCCTTCAGGGAAACCTAACAAACCCTTTCTACCCTGTACCACCACCCAAAACTCACATTGCTCCCCTCCACCCTCCCAAAAAAGCAGCTTGATGCCTGTCTTTTCAGATATTTACCCAACCAGCACCTCCAGTGGATGATAACATTTGAACTGTTACCATTTTGGACTAGTCTTTGTTAAAACTGTCTGTCATCATTTAGGTCCTTGCTCACCTGCCAGTATTCTGTCACTCACCTCTTCCCTTTCACCTATTTCTACTCTTCCTTTCTTTCTTTTGGACTCTCTTGTTCTGTTTAATGATTTTAGTTACGAATAAAGCTCAAACTCATCGCTAACACCAAATTAATCTGAAATAACTCCTTCACCTTCTGTGATTTCTTCGATTTTATGTGACTGAATTTCTGTGAAAGTTCTACCAGTGCAATCTTGAACTTCACGCTATCTACAGAGAAATCATCTCCTCTTATTTCTCAGTTAGCTGCAGCATGGTCTTATTTCTTTGTGGGCCAACCCAGGACCCGCAGAACTGAATGGAAGGACCTCAGCTGACTAAAACAGGCAGTCCCCTAAATGCACTTAATGAAGTCATTCAAACAACTGACACTATTTATGTTAAATTTCATGACTATATGACATTCAGAGATAACCATGTATGTTCTGTGTCTTTTGCGAATACATTTTTCCTATTATACAATCTGAAAAAATACTGGTTTTGTTCTAATGTAATTGTAAGAATCAAATTTATATACAAGACCTTTAGAAAACAGAGACCCACCTCTAAATGCAAAGAACAAACATTTGCATTACCTATTTATATTAAAATATGCAGAAATTTCCAAAGTATTCAGTCAACTTATAAATTTTTATAACTTCTTCAAATTGTTAACATTTTTTTAACACACAGCATTATTTCAGCTTTGTGGAAGGCTCAATAACAATCTTTCTGGTCTGGAAAAAAGGAAAGAACATTATAATAAAGAATGCAGAATAAATAAAAACAAAACAGTACAAGCCGTACATCCACGCATACAAAGACAACTTTCATGGTGAGCTATAAGCAATTATAATAACACAATGTGCTGCATGTTGATTTCACCAGTGAAAAGAATTTCTCCAGTTATTGAAGACTTTCCTGGCAGAATTTCAGAAAAAAAATTCTGACATTCTCCCAATCTGACTTCTGTGCAATGCAAGTCATGCACATTTTAAACACCAATGAATAATACTGCCTTTCTTCTGTGAACTGTTAACAGCTGTAGAAACTATTATAGCCTGCTTAAAATCATGTCTCTGTAGTCAATACTCTCCAGACACTTAGCAATACTAAAGCTATTCCTGGGGCTAAACTAGAATTGCTATGTGAGTACAAAGTTTGATTTATGTTGAAATGAAACAACAAACATCTGATCTTTCCTTTTTTAAATAGCCATTCATATAAACACGAGTATCAGCTGCATAACTAGAAAGTGATGTACCGAATTTACAGAAATTAGACAAAGGAAGACCACCCACAGTTACCTTCAAGGAGAAAAGACTTGTCAGAGGGTGAAAGATCACTGGTGAAGATACTTTGTACAGTCGTGGCTGCCCTAATGTCCTCATGGTGAGGCTGTGGTTTATGAGAGTGATGTTTCATGAATCTAATTTTTCAAGTCTACTGAAAGACACAAAACTGATCAGCAGCCCAGTACCGTATCTTGGCGACGCTCATCATCAGCTGCTTTCAGACCGATCACGGGCTCAGTGGAGTGCCTAATAAAATCGTCCAGATGCATCCAAGAGGAAGTCAAGGTCTCTGTGAGCTAATGTTATTCTTTCGCATCCCAAAGCACAGGTGGGAACAGGAGATATGCTCAGCTGTGGTTCTTCTGACATTTTTGAAACGATGACTGGGAAGAGAGAGGAAAAGACACCAGCGGAACAAGAGAAAACCTTAAAATACATACAAAATTTCAGATATGTTCTACGGATTCATGTACATTACTAAGATGTGCTGAAAATCCAGTTTTGATTCCTCACTCCACAAACTGCCATCAAAGTTCCTTTATTTTTTAATACATCTTCACCTTTCAAGAAATGAAAACACATAATACAATCAGATTGGTGGAGGGTTTGTGATCTATGACAAAGACAGAAATTAATTTGACCAGTAACAGTAATAAAGTCAGGGTTAAGCTAACTTGAAATAAGACACTCTTCCTCCAGAAGAACACCATAAATTGATCAGGAGGACTTTAACAGCCTCAAATTAATGCTCTGACTTCCTCTAGATTAATTTTAAATCTTTAGCTGTTAAAGTATCTAGAAAGGTGAAAGATAACCTAATTGTTCAGCTCATTACTAGTTTTTCTTCTGTCAGTAAATTACCTTTTTTAAATCATCACATTTGCATCTTCTAATCAGAGCTCTTTAGGGAAGTTTCAGCATGCACCAGTATTTCCCCATGTTGCACAGGTATATGCCTCCACCTTCTCCAGCAGATATGCAAGCACCAGAATAGCCTGCCTGCCCTGCAGCTGCCCCAGATTTCATCAAACAGAGCTCTCCACACACAGTCCCAGTGCTTGGCTGGGGAAAATGCTACCGGGTCACGCCTATGGCAAATTCAGTGTTGCTTTCTAAAAAGCCGCTGTTGTTAGTTCCACCAGCTAACCTTCACTCTGGGGACAGCCTTTACTAAAAATGCACATGACTGGTGCAGCTGCCCAAGAATAAGAACTCGCTCTCCACCACTGCTGTAATGGGAGTGTGCAAGACTGAGGACTCCAGAGGCAAAACAAAGCCTGAAATTCCAAATGCAGATCTGACAGACAGCAGAATTGCTCTAATTCTCTTTACTTTTGGGTCAAATTCAAGTTCTTGTGCTGGGCTTGAGACCATTGTTATTTTTGGGAAAAGCCTTTGACTTTGTTCAAGACCCCAGTTCGCATTGACACAGTCCTATCCAGGGCTGCTCCCAACCCCTCTGCTTTTCTTCCTCCCTACTCACTCTCTTGCTCCCTCTACTTTTCTTACTCCTTTTGTTCTTGAGTGTCTCCTTTTTTCTCCGTGCTTTGAGCCTTATCCCATGCTGCCCTCTGGGCTAAGATCTCTCTCCCTGGGAGGGCTTTGGATGCCATATCTCCATAAATCTGGAATAACACTCAGATTCAATGGGAGTAAAGCTGACCCATATCATTGGGTCTCTCTTGCCAAGTATCCTCCATCCTTCCTCCTGTCTCTTTGAACAATCTCATCCTGTCTTTATTTAGCACCTGTAACTTCGCTTCCTTCTTCTCCTTAGTTGTTGGCCTACATTTCATATTTGCTAATTTTGCCATACTTAGACTGAGAGCTCCTACAGGCAGAGTACAAAGTTGTTGGATTTTTCCCTCCTTTGTCTATAAAATGATGTGCTATTTAAATGTTTTCCCATAACAATAGAAAGAGATGATCAGTTTACAACACTAAAGCATATGGAAGGAGAAGGTGTGCACATAAGGGGGAAGAGGACCCACTATTTTCTTAAATTTTAATAGGTACCTAAGAAATAACTTTTTTTTTCCAAAATCACTAACCATATACAACGCAAAAAGATATTATTTAGGGAAAAAAAGCATAAAAAAGGCACCAAGGCTACTAGTAGCCATTGTATCCTTTGGTCTGGGAATTTCAGCTGGGCTCTGATTCTTAATTCAGCACAGTCATAAGGCAACACTGCAATTACAATCCTCTGGGGACTGCAAATGAAAAAAAAGTCACTTTCAAATCAACCAATTTCCAAGGTCACGCATTTGAGATCAGGGCACCAGGGAACCAGAGAGCCTTACAAAACTTACAAAATAAGTACAAATCATGCAACTAGAAAATTCTCACAGGTATTCTCTTAACACCAACTTGATTCGCTAAACTCAACGGTCAGTAGTTCCATTGAACAGACCAAGAAAAATCAGGCTGTGGGTTACAAAGGCAGATAATTTACAATGGGAGGCTGACAGTGGACCACATGGAAAATGAAGCGGCTTGGACTGCAGACAAGCTTAGAGAGAGGGTGAAGCAATGGCTATTTTGAGAACCCCTATTGGGCACAAACCAGCATTCTGCGACGGAGTGCTAATAACATACATGAAACAGACTCACGGCTCCAACGTAGGCAGAAAAAGTCAAATAACCTTTCAGTATAAAAAAAACCAGTTTTAAAGTGATTCCATCTATCACAAAAGAGTAATGAAACTGGAAAATCTCCAGCACATAGGCACACTGTAAATGTGAGAACAGAGCTTCCCAGCAACGGGGTCAGGAAGATCTGATCCTTGGCACTAATTCTGCAATGAGAAATCTTTTAGACAGGTTACCTCCTTATCTGCCTATGTGCAGAAAAGTCACTGATAACTGAAAAACTCTTAAGCAATCCTCTGTGCTGCTTTTCTATTACAATAATTACACATCAGCTGCTCAGAACTGAATGGTATCTGGTATCATTATCCTAACACATGTAACAATCCCTCCAGACATTTACACTGCGCCTCTCATGGTGGAGAGGGACTATGAATATGAACACACGGGGCAAACAATGCCATCAACACTTCCCATTTTGGCTAGTATCGCTGTGTTAGTCCACAGGCAGGTGCTGTGGTTTCTGACAAGCCTGTTGGGTAACAGTGACAGGAATCTGTCAGATGCTGCCCACATACGGGCCGTGTCCCCCATGGCACGCTGACCTCCTCCAAAGAAGTTTAATTTTAAAATTCTGCTGAACATGTTACAAATACCAGCTGGCAATGTGCAATGTATCACAGAGAAAGGGAAAGGCATAACGGTCAAGACAAAACAATACAATGGGGAAATACCCTCCAAGGGCAGCAGTGGGCTTGCCAGATTATGTGCTGTGCTTGGTCAAAGAAATGGGTTGGATCTTTGTGACAGAGGGACACTTGGCCCATCAAACAAGGTAATGGGCAAAGGCACCTCTGCGCTTCCCGTGCAATTCCCTGACCCTTCAGTTGCCAGAAGATTAGTGCTGTCATAAAGATGACTTAAAGCAGCCTCACGCTTTGCCAAGAATAAACCACAAATGCCTCTACCCTCACAAGACTGTATTCGCACCATGCGCAACTCCTTTTTTCCCAAGAAAAAGCCCTGTGCCAATGCATAAGAAGATGCACATCAAAGACCTTTGAGATTGCCTCAATACAGCCACACAGCCTGCCGTCTGTTCTTCCCTTGGACAAGGAAATTCCGAGGGACCTACTTACTCCTGCTTCCTGCCTTCTTTACACCACTTGAGGTGCAAAGCTGATGGAGATGAACAACCAGTTACACTTCCTAGGCAGGCAATAAAATATCAGAGGCTCTCAACTAGCGGAAGAGCCTTTGCACACCTAGCCATGACAGCTCAGAGCACTTTTGCTCCCATGCAAGAGGTTATAGACCCACAGCAGTGCTTTAAACTTTTAGCTAAGTTATCGGACTACCCACCAGAGCCTGTGAGACAAACACATACGCTCCCTCTCCCCACACAGCTGCAAGCAAGCTCTCCATTGCCGGGGAGGGGATCGAATGGATAGGTGGCAAAACCTTCAGCTACACAAATAGATTTGGGAGAGCTCTTCTGCAGCACGCTGGGAGCTTGGGTTCAGTACGTTATGCAACGAGATAATTCCAGTATTGTCTCTTTAACAAAAAGTAAAAGGTCTCTGAAATGATGATTCTTGTTTTTGGAAATTATATTAAAACCAGTACAGAAACTGGTAGCAAAGAAGTGATTCATGAACACCAACAAAGTGATTCACCAGCCCCTCGCTAGGAAGTGATATCATCGCACCACATCTCCATGAGAATGGCAGAAGAGAAGCATTGTTTCACAGGACAGGAAAGTGCTGTATTCTCCAGAAGAAAAGTATTAAATCTGCAGGTGTGTATGACAAACAAGAGGGGGCATATTGTCAGCGCTCTGGGCAGTGAGTCAGGTGCCCAGCATGGTGACTATCAGATGCTTGTAAGCACTACTGAAGAATACCAGAACATTTCCAATCTGGTCTGGGATAAATTGCAAGCTCTGGGTATATTGTACCATTACCCCACAGCCCAACCAGATTCTTCTCTACCTGATCCATCACTCCTTGCTCCATCCCTCCAGCCACAAACAGTAAAATCCTTTCTTGCTCCCCGCTTAGCAGCCATACAGTGAGTGTGCTCTTGCATTCTCTTACCTCAGTCCCACACTCCCTCTGACCCACAAAATTGCCTCCGCTCTCACTCTTGCCAGAGATCTATATGCCTTAACAGTACGCCTGCACCACCCCTTTGCCCTGCCCAGCATGGCCACCCAGGTGCTCCAGTGCTTCTCAGGTCAAGAGGCACAGGACTTCTGCACATCCAGCTGTCCTATGGAACCCCAAAGCTCTTCCAATCCCTGTGCTACACTGATTCTCACTTTGTGGCTCACACTAAGGAGAAGCTGAATGCATGTATGCAGCTGCTGAGGAGGCAGAAAGCGAGGGAGTTTTAGGTTTCAGCATGTATGCCGCATGTTGTCTTCAAGGGTGACATGCTGGGTAACAAGTTTTTTCAGTTCTTAAAACTGTACCTCGTGTTGGACATGACCATGCTCTCTGCAGTTATTCTGGGCGGTATCAGCTTCTCAGCACCTCAAAGCCCTAAGCATGCTGCACTCTGCCATGCCTTGTCATTAATGATCTGCCCCTTGCAAAGCAGGCAGCCGTAGGCTCGCAGCTACGTAACTACCAAACTGACGATGACAAGCTGACATTGCCCAGATTAAGATTATTTTCTTTCTGTCAGTCTTATTCCTTCTCTTCAGCCTGTCGTGTGTGCCAAGAGGTCAAAGTACTACCCCTCCAGTTCACTTGATAGCGATGCTTCTTCCTCACCTACAAAACTCCTCTCAAAAAACCTACACTTATAGCACCTCACATCAGCAGCTCTAAGCATGTGAAAGACAATAAAACCAGCGCTGCTTTCCTCCGCAGCCTGCTGCCCAGCTCTGCCAGAGATGAGGGGCACCTCAAATCCAGGGAGCTGCCAGAGAAGAGAGTGGCAAATTTCTGAATCACTCAGTTTCTCCAAAACTCCTTTAACTCTCTGCAGGAAGACTGGTGGGCCTGCTGCTACGCGGATGTGCTGGCCCACAGCACACCAGAAGCTGCTGTCAAATCAAGGCTTTAGGAGCAATCACAGAGCAGCAGGCATGTCCAAGCAACACTGGAGAAGTCCTCTGCAAGGAAGAACAAATCCTGTGCCATGCCAAATGAAAGCAAGTTGTAAGTATTTATTCTGCTATCGCTCCTAAACCCCCAGGGACTGGCCTTTTAACACAACTTGTATCCTCCAATCTAGTAACCTCAGTTCCCTGGAGACTGGTGCTGTAGCTGCACAGATGGGGCTTAGAGCTGAGCAGCTCTGGGATTTCTGATGTATCCAGCCACACTTGGTGCCAGCCAGAGCAACACAAGACTCCTCATGCAATCCATCTGCTTCATTGGGTTCACCTAGAAAAGCAAGCCAGCCACCCACCAGCCTTCCAACTTGGCCCTCTGTCACACCCAAACAGCAGAGCGGAAGGAAAGATGCTCTTTCTATTCCAGCAGTGCCCACAGGCTCGGGCGCAGCAAAAGACAGCTCCTGTCCCAGAGAGCCTGCATCTAAAAGGACAGTCAAAGGGAGGAAACACACACAAACGGGGAACTTGACTGCGTGATTTTTCTGTGTGGTAGGGCACAAGAGAGACCATATTCTTGATACGGTTTCAGAGTTTCTGGATATTAGACAAGATCATAGGGGAACTCAATCAGCAACAGAAAATGGAAATGCCCCTTCCTTTGGCCAAACACACAAAAAAAGCACTGGGCCTGATTTTCCACTGGTGAGACTTACTTAACATCAGTGTAACCCAACCAATTTTCACAGTTACTCCTCATATACTTAAATAAGAAGAAAATCTAATTTTCCATTTGGCTTAGAGAAAAAGATACTGCTCTTGGAGTAAACAAGCATAAATAACCTGTTAGCAAGCATTTTAGAGAACGTTTCACTTTGGTGAACATACTCCCTCAAGTTATTTCTATGATCTAGATAAGCAGAAACTTGTACTCATCTCTTTAAAAATTATCAAGTATCATCACTTAATGAGTCCTGCATTACGGTGTTTCCATCCAAAGAGGCTCCTTGTTGTGCATAAGCGCCACTTCGTTAAAGTCATGGAGGCATACCCCAGACAGAGCAGACTGGAATAGATGGCAGATACCTGTTTTATCTCAATTACCCAGAAAAGTGAATGGTTCAATTCTTCTGTGTAGTATAAAACCTCACGTACCACAGGAGCAGAAGCTTAAAGGCCACATAGGACTTTCGCTTTGTGTGTGCATCTTCCAGTGATGTCAACTGGATACGAGCTTCTGAGTCTCAGCCAGTTTAAGTTTTGCCAGGAAGTATTTTCAGACATACTCCATCAGCTCTGGGCTCACATTTTTGCCCCAATAAAATCTGATGTCTCTCCACATAATCCATACTTGTACTGTCACTTTTACACGATAGAGGGAGAAAAAAAAAGAGCTTGCATAAGTAAAATTTACTTGTCAAATTCTGGAGATTCCTTGAAAGGTAAAGCCATTTTTAAACCTTGGCCTCAGGAAAAACATTCTCTGCTTTCAGGAGTTTGAATGGGATGACCACATTTCTAGGCATAAGGACAACTGATACCTTGTGGTGAGATTACCACAGTTTAAGAATTTAACAGCATGAAGACGGCTTAAGCCAACAGGTATCATTTCACCACAGGGCGCGAGAGCAGAGTTCCTGAAGTTCAGCTGGTTCCTGAAGCGCAGCTGAGGAGTGACAGCGTGTTAAGCTACAGCAACGTGATTGCTCGTAATTGTCTCTTTTATATTCTAAGAGCTAAACTATCCTTGTTCCAAGGCATGGGTCAAAATATTGCAAGAAATGCAGGGCACAGAGCAGAAGAAAGGTTATTTTCAACTTGTTAGGCTTCCCACAAAGTTTTCAGGTTCTGCACATAGATTTAACCAATTTTATCATTTTGGTTACATCAGAACATCTTTATATCAAAACAACCAAATTCTTGTTATCAACCCCTTTTTTTTTAATTCTAGTTATGTGCCACCCCCTTGAAGTAAAATAGCTCAGATTCACACATAAAGATTGAGATGAGATAATGGAAATAAAAGATAATGAATCAACTGGTTTTGTACACAAAATAAACATCTGTAACTACAAAGCAGCCAATGCACTGACTCTGCTTTGAGTTACATTACAGACTGGCCCCTTGGATCCCAGGACTTAAAATCACCTTTGCTCTCTCTGTCACAGGTCAAGTACAGCTCAGCCAAACCAGGAGATTTGTGCCAAACAGTTTGTATTTCCAACAATTAAATATTGAATTCTCCTTTTATAAGTCACTTAGGAATCACGCTCGCACAATTATTTGCATACACAGCCACTTTATTTCAGCCCCAAATACAAAAAGCCATTAACAGTTGGCCAGATTCTGCTCTCATTTGCCCTAGTGCAAAACCATGTCATTTCCACCAAGATCAGTAGAGCTTTAGTTTCGTGCCACACATGGGAGAGCAGAACTCCTTTTTCACTGAGGCAACTCACATCACCAGTGAGCTGCTGTGCCTGTGGCACACGCGGCCTGGAGGTTTCTGTTCTGCTGCACACGCTGCCCCCTCTGCTCACCGTCCTTCTGACTCCTCTGCGGTCCCACCGCATCCCTTGCGGGCCTTTATTTTATATGGACCTTGTTTCACAGACAGACTTCTTCTCCTTAATTCAGTGGATTTACAAGAAGCACGCCAGCTGAGTAACGCTGAACAAAAGAAAAAATTGTTTCTACAGTGTATTTACACACAATAAAATGAACCAATCAAGCAAACAAACTGTACACAACGTGCCCTATTATTAACCGAAACCAGAAGAAACTCTCTTCAGTACTTTCAGTGCTTATAAATGCATGCTTATGTCCTAAGTAACCTAGAGCTTCCAGCAATTACTTAGTCCTCAAAGTTTTAAGCCAAGTTTTCTCCGCAGTATTTACTCCCTGGGGCTCACAGGAGGTAACGGACAACTGGTCTCCAGCCCTGTTTTTTCAGAGCCCTCCGCACTGAGGCCAGACTTTCCTCACTCTCCCTGACAGATCACCTGGTTTAACTTCTCCTGGACTCCCGTCATTTGCTACACGTGTCAGAGCCACTGCCACACTCCCAGGCATGGTGCCATTCCCTGTGCAACACCTGGCCAGTGAGGGACAGGTGGCTAGGTGGGTGCCAGGGGACACCAGGAACTGTGACACTGGGAAAAAAGCACTCTGCTGCCTGTCAGGAGGCAACTACAATGAGCGCAAGAGCATGCACAGCAACAGACTGAGAGAACAGACATCTTAATCCCGCTGTCCCTGCACACCCACGACAGCTGGGTTAGGAGTTATTGTTCTGCTCTTCTACAGACACGGCGTTTAGAAGTTCATAACCATTGCTTTGTGCTTTTCTTTCTTTCTGGTAATGTAATAAAGCAATTCCCAGTTATAAAAAATGTGACTGTTGACGACCGTGACGAGATATGTCCAGAGGTACAGCCCTCGGTACGTAACACACAGAGAGCAGTGGCCAAACAAACTCCCGCTCCTCCCAGCGGGCAGTCTGACCTCAGACGGGATTCACACGCCACCCCATGCAGCAGCATCCCGCAGGATTACGTGTCCTTCTGCAGACACAGTTCTCTGCCACCTTGCCTGACTACATCAACAGCCACATAGCCTGAGAGGCAAACTCCCCCAAACCTTCCCCTTGCATAAAGGGAAAAGTGATTTATTACACAAATACGAGGCACAGTCAATCACCCCAGCTTGACTACTGACCCATGACAAAAAAACAGTGCTAGTTTCAAGGGCCCTCTTCTGCTACTCTTCCACTGAATAATTTAATTGAGGAGAAAAACTTGACATGTCACAGCACAGTATTTCTGATGCTAATTCATGTCTCTCTCTTCCCTACTAGAATTCACAGAACCAGAAGATCGTCACATTTTTCAAGTGGGAGATGCTAAGAACTGGGTTTCAACTCTCTGGTAAACCTGGAAAACAAGGCAAGGGGCCAGTTCCTCTGTGCGCAAACCCCAGTGACTCAGCTGAAGTGTGCATAGATGAGGTGAGGATGAAGAGGAGAATCGGATAATCCCATTCCAACTCTGTACAGCCAGACTTGCAAACAGAGAAACTGGCCACTATTTTTGAAGTAGAGTATTATCATATCCGTAAAGCAGCAGTTTGACTCTATGCATTCAATGTTTTAATTCTCAGACAAAGCTAGGGTAAAGGCACATCAAATTTACAAAACAGCTCTTAGCTACTTGGAAAGGACAACTGTCAGGCTGCTTGGGCAACCTTGCTCAAACCTTCTTGTATAAGGAAATCAGTGACTGGACACTATAACATGCTATTTCACTATAATGTAGTATGCTATCAGCTTCAGATCCTTCCGTTCTGCCTCAAATACCCATATGCTGAGACGGTATATATATGGTTTACATGTATGTTTTATTCATCACAGAACAAGCTGCATTTAGCATTCAGTTTTAACATTGTATGTACACACACAAACATAGATGCCAATAAACTTGAGAAATCAGATACACATGTGAAAGAAGTTTTTTTAAATACTCCCCCAAATATTTCCCACCATTACTGGAATCCCTTCCAAAGTCCGCCTAGTAGCATCAGTACAAGTCCAAAAGGTCACACGAATAAGGCCCTCACTCCCCCTGCACACCAGGAGGAACTTGCCCCAACACTCTATAAAAAGGATAAAGCTTTTAGCTTTAACTCAAAAGTCACAAGGACTACAACCTACCACAGGAAGACAGCAGAAGAGATCAAGGGCATCCCCAGAGACTTTGTTAGGTGAAAAAAAGTAAAGTGCGCAAAGTTACTCAACTGCTTTGCGGACTCTCGGTTCTATTGGCATCCTTGTACAGTGTCACAAATTTAAGTGTATACATAAAAATACAAATATAGTTACAACCCTGCCATGAGTTCCACGCGAACAGCTCTCTGTAAGCAATGTCAACTCCTATGTGTAAGGCCTTGCCTATACAGGGCTCTCTGCAGAATTAGGACTGTAAACAATGTACATAAATGCTGGTAAAGTGTGTTTACATAATATGTAAATAGATAAAGAAAAGTACATTCGCACCAACTACTGAGGAAAGAAAACAAATCATTTTTCTACGGCTAAAAGTACTGAATCACTTACCATCTGGTTTGGGAGGAAAAAAAGACCCACTCCAATTCAACTGCAAAGAAAATCCTGTCTAAAAAAAGTAATCACATGCTAGATCCCCCTAAGTTCAATTTCCAATCATTTTCACATGGAGAGTTTTGTTTTCCTGGAGGAAAAAAAAAAATAGTAAGAAGGATGTGTGGCTTGTTAGGCCCTGATCCTGCAAGCTCTAAGTACTTAGCTATGAGGAATAGTGGAAGCTATTTTTCAGGAAAAAGCTGAGTCTCTGCATCAGTTTCTGCTGGAATGCATCCTAATTTTCCAAGAAAAATCTGCCACACTTCTGCTACCATGCTGTGAAATACAAAAGTAAAATCTAGATACTAAATATCTGAACTAATTTCCCTTTATACCTTGGTAACATTTGGATTTTTTCCTCAATCATCTGAAGATATACCTATGCACACTGTAGCATAGTGCAGAGGTGGTATGTTACTGACAAGTGTATTATTCTAACTGAAAAAGAGCATGTGGTCATGTAAATACTCTGCGTACTAGAGCACAACCAGCAAAGGTCATGTTTATAGCTCTGGCAAGCATCTGTCATTTCCAAACTTGTGACTTTTCACATTGTCCTCAAACACACCATTAAAATAACTTCCTTAATTTTTAAAGAAACTAAAATTTTTATATCATTCTAATCCACACTTCAAAACCTAGCCTACACATAGCACTGATTTTCCAAATGTCTTTGTATGTTCCCTTTAACAGTTGTTCATCCCACAACTGTATGTCATGGAACCAAACTGCCCTGTTCCCTCCTCGCCTCATTCCCTGCACACTCAATACCAACTCATCTGTGTGCTGCTTCTCTGGAACATCCCCCTGGCCTCATTCACTGACATTTCATCCACACTGGCATCTCTTCCTTCCTTCTCTTTTTCCTCGCCATTTTCCTCTACTAACTAATTGCTAACATTTTCTAATTGATGTTCTTGTATTTTAATACTTCTGTCTTGGAAGTAGTCAAATCCTGGTTGATAACCACAACTCAAAGAGAGATCAATACTGCTGCGTGGGCGGTTGTAACAGTCCTGTGGGTCCTGGCCTTTTTCTTCTGCTTCCCTCAGTCCACGTCCCTTGTTCAAACACTTGCATAAAACTTCCTTCCTCCTCCCGGGGGCCTCAAGGTTAATACGGACCCTTTACCTATGGGACAAAGAAGGATTTTACTGGATTTACCAATTAACCTAAACACTACAAACACCTGAAAACACTGAAAGAAATTTCCCTGCCCCATTAAACACCTTACCCACTAAATTTTACCATTCACCTCTTTTTCTGCTGAACGCTAAGTCTTTCCATGAAAAAATGTATCTATTAGTTGTTTAAAATAGAAAAATGTTCCTTGGCTATTCCTTAAAAATTACTTATTCTTTCCTTCTTAAATTTAGCACTATTGATTAACCCTGTATAGATCTCCACTGGGATAAATTTGATCCCAAATTGTTAAGAAATGAAAAAGTTCTCTCTCTTGCTGAAAAGAGACTCTTAAAATAACATTACATGTATAACCAAAGGCAATCAAGTTACTAGGGCTTCATACGTTTCTGCTTATCACCTGTGTGACGACCACAACCAGTCCTCACTCATGATTGTGAAAAAGAAAGGCTTACCTTAAAGATAGTCTGTGCTAAACGCTAAAGCGTTTTTGCAGTGAGGGAAGGCTATGAGTGAGCACCAAGCAGGTTACAGTGACTCAGCTGCACAGCAGTAACTCTTTAAAATAGGATTACTTTAGACCTTGCTAGTAAGGTTGCCTAAAAGTTGGTGTGTGATCACTACTTAAGGTAGCACAAGCAGTGGTAGACCCACACCTCACACCCTCTGGGACCCCAGTTAGTAAATGATCTACTTCCAACTCTCAGACTCCAACACAGTAGGATCACACCTTACCCTAGTACAAAAGTGCTCAAATACCGCACCTATCTCAAAGCAGGCAAAAGTAAATATGGCACTGAATCAGTGATAATGGGAGAACAGACATGCACCGAGAGAGAAACAAGGCTTTCGCTGCAAGGGAACAGCTTTTCTCATCACTGCCTGATGACGAGGACTCTGCAGAGTCTTCGTACGCCAAGCGGGCTTTTCCCCTGGGTCGTATCAACAAAACCTTCCCTTTGCCATTTGAAAGCCAGCTGCTGAGGGGAGGGCTGAAGGCCAAGGGAGCTGCTTCCAAACAGAGGTGACCTTGCAAGCTTTCTCCCACCCTCCACTCTCCCACTGAGTGACCAAACAGGACCCTTGGGATTCTCTGAAAAAGTAACAGAGATAGAAAAAAACCAAGTGGAGTTCGGCATTGATACAACAGAGGCCGGAGGGGCCTTACGGGTCTGGCAGCCAGGGACAGTGACAGAATTCAAAGGACCTACAGGGAAGTGGTTTCAGAAACGTTGGAGAGAGCCACGCTCTGAGCCTGAGGAACTGCCCGGTGGCAGCGAGCACCAGGTGGCTCCTCCCCAGCACAGCTGGGGTGGCAGGGGGGCGAGACGCAGCGCCCTGCACTCACTGCCCGCAACAGCAGGATGGACTCCAGGTTCTCCACTTCCCCACCAGCCAGGACCTTCCATGGAGGAGACAAACCCCTCATGCTAATAAAGCATCAGCCGAGTACAACTTTCATTCCGTACCAAGTATCCCAGGAAACAGATTTCAACTTTCCCAATGGGTAGTGTCAGCATTTAAATTAACAGTAACTTATATCAACAAAATGATAAATGCCTCCTATGCATTTTGCTGCTTTTGAATGCACTTATGTAAAATAAATATAAATTATTTTAATACAACCAGAGATAAAGATATGCAGGGAAGAAATCACAAGTAAACATATCACATCTTTAACTGTGTCTTTTCTGCTGTCAGGTAACAGACTAAAAGTGATGGTCCAAATTACGGTGCTCTGTACATTATGCGATTAACCAGTTTAATCAATTATTTGTTTCCCATTTGTTTCTAATTACATTCTTCATAAAATAGTATCCATACACATTCCTGTTGGTATTTTATTTTGAAACTTATGCCAGTAATAAGAAAGAGTGACAATACAGCTTTTTGTGGACTCAGAATCACACTTGCAAATTGAGCTGCGGGTTTCTTTCCTCTCAGTAATTATCAAAAAAATCTTTACCAAAAAAATCTTTTTTTACCTTCCTGCCCATATCTGAGCACCCAGGATTGTGAACACTTCAACAATATTCTTGAATATATTTTTAAGTTTTAGACATAAAGGTCGTATTTTTCCCAGAGTATATAATCAGATTTTCTTTAGAAAACATTAAAGATACATGAAAAACTTAGAAACATCAAGTAATAACTCCTTCTACAACCATTAGGGGATTCCTCCCTCTCTCTCTCTCTCGTCACAGCTGCGTACAACTGGTGAAAGTGTTGCACAGCTCCGCAGCTGCAGTGGCTAAGAGTGACAGCACACAAGTGGCTCTGGCCAGAGATGCCTTCCTGCAAACTACATGCCAAGAAGGGAGCGCACGAAGAGAGGGCAGTTTCTAACCACGCTGGTAGTCGTCTTCCTCACACTCAGGATCGGTCCTAGACAGTCAGAGAGTTCAGAAGGAATAAGGCCATGACTAACACCACCCATCACCACTGTCTAACCTGGGTGGCATCAGAGACATCAGCACAGATCTGATTTGCACCAGTGGAAATCAGTGGAGCTAAACTCAGAAGATCAGAATGAGGCTCATTATCTCTGCAAATTCATGCACCGGGAGTTGCATGCTGCACAGCCTTTCCTACTCTGAGTCACTCCAACTCCTGCTCTAGGCTCTTCAGTAGCAAACTGTCAATAAAACTCATTAATGATGTGCTTTATATAGAAATAGTGCATTTAACAGAGAGGCTACAACAAATGAAGAGTGCAGCAAGGGGTGAATTACGTGGTTAATGGAATACAGGATGTGTGTCAGTAAAGAAGTGGTAAAGGTGGGTGGGAGTCTTAATGTTACATAGATCTCCTTGAAGTTTAGTATGTATATGAACCTAATTCCCCTTTTGATTTCAGTACAGTTATATCTAGCACTCCTCTGTGTTTCTATGGATATATAAATTCTCTGATGAATAATTGATAACCAACTTTCTTTTACGTAAGCCATTACTGGAGAGCCAGCAAATATTACAGACATGTTGTTTGTCTTCTCTCTTTTTAGTCTTGTTCTCATCTGAATCATGTTTGGCTAGCATTCATATCTATCTCCTTGATTGGTGGTAGCTATAAAAAAAATATATATACACCCTTGCAGAACCAGTGGCAGGAACAGTGCAAAAAAGATGTTCTTTGACACAGATTCTTATTTTCCGTTGTATGTAAACACGTATCTGCAGCCGTTGGCAACATTATAATGGAGGATGGTTTCTGTACTGCCTGTCCAAGCTCTACACCTTGTGAAATATTCTAGCATCGTGACACAACATTTAATTACAGCTAACAACTGACCTTCTAAGCAGGCGGCTGTCATTTTCGTCCATTCAAGACTGTTGTTTTACCTGATGGTTACAAGTAATTCTAACTTCTCAAACCAAATTAAGAGAATCTGGGAAGCAAACCCTAGAAGAAAGTGAAAATGAGCAAGGGATGTTTCACAAACCTGGGGGGAATTGTAATACATAACAGCAACAAAGAAGCAAGAAGCTGAAAAACTGTCAATCCCACAGGAGAGTTCAGGTAGAAAGGAGCCTAGAAATGGGGGCGGGGTTGGGCAGGAGAAAATAGCTGTAACACTTCTCAACACATTCTCTTTCTGTGTGTGGGGAAAAAACAAACACAGCAGGAGACCAAAACCGTAACCTGAACCTGACCTCCCTCACACTCGTTGTATCACAAAACCACTGGGCTGAACTTTGGTCATTGCATCACCAACACAAAGCAGTCTCAAAGCCCAGCCAAGCAACGACATTGTGATTTTTTTCTTTTTTGCTTCACGTGCACTCAAGATGGTAGAGGCCAGCTAAGAATATGGCCTTTCAGAAGAAAAAACATGTCAATTTGTCAGTTGGCTGGACAGCTTGCTTTTCTTTTGAGGTTGTTTTTAATTGGCTTTTTTTTTGGTTTTTTTTTTTAAATATTACTGCACTGAAAAATGTGGGTGTGATATAGCATTTAACTGGAACATTAAGTGCCAAGGACATATTTTTGTCTGTATCTGTTAGAAATGGAAATCAATACAGTCGTTAAAAACATTGAGGATCATAAGGTGATCAGTTATGCAAAATATAAACCTTATCACCGACATAACATGGCACCAGGAATGTTCACATAAAGATGTTCTTAAAATCTTAATAAACATCCTTGGACATAGGGCATATGATTCATGGTTTACAGAGTAATAAGCACTAAAAGGGTCAAGTAACTCACCCAGCAAGTCAAGATCAGGCTGAGATCAGAACTCAGGATCCTGGTTTTCCATGCTGATCTTTCTTACAACTGCATGTTACTCCAAGCACACAATGTCCTACCAATACCCAGCATTTCTATTTCTACAAAATGGCTTATTTTTGTGCTGCATAGAAAAAAAAAAAAACAGTGTGTTCAAAAGTGAGCATTCTAGCAATCACTTGCAAACATAAAATGTAATTGCTGAGGCAGGACACAAATGGATAGCTTAAGCCAATAGAGAGATAATTTATCATTATCACTGATAATGATAACTGCTAAAAATTCCAGTCCATATCTCCATAATTAAATTGACTGTCCCTGAAGAGGACTGAATAGAAGAACACACTGAACATGGAGCCTTCCAAATACCTTGGCTTCTGACAAAATGCCAGTTGCCAATCAACACAGCAGCGGTGAGACTGTCGGTATCCTCAGCAGTTCACTCCAATACAGAAAGGCTCACAGGCCATTAAAGGCTCTACCTCTCAACTCAAGATGTCTGCCCTCTCATTCTAAGCATCCTGCCAGGCAGACCTGTTCCTGCCAGGTATAGAAACGCTCACCTGATCTTCACCCCATGCTCCCAACACTGGCACTGGAGAGAGAAATGACTTAAAACATTGGTGTGTGAACATGAAACAGCTGGAGATTGCAATGCTTTGTAGCTTCAGGTGGAACTCGAAAGAAGCAACTCAGATCAACATCCTCATCTATGAAGAGGAAGCAATAATACCATGACCTAAATTTGCATTCTGTGCACCAAACTTACTTACAGAAGGAGGGAAATAGGTTTGGGAAGAGAGATTCAAGTCACTGATCTTCGTTTACAGTATCAGTATGTCATCCTCTACTGGGCCATCACATACCCACATCATCTATATTTCTGATCCATGTATAATATGTAAGAATAGTATATGGCCACATATATCTGACTTAAGTTTAATGCATATCTTAAGATTTGAGTTTGCCTTTAATCAAGAAAACACATTGGTTTACCTTCTTTTAAATGAATTTTTTTAACTTGGTGGGCTGCAGCCACTGGAGTCCTATTTGATGGAGTATTATCATTCAGCTGTTTTTCAGAATCCTAACCAGCTCAGCCTAGACCATGGTACACAGGTGCTGAACACCCACTTAAATAATTGAACTCAAGGCAGTATGAGCCTGTATGTTTTTATGATCAGAACCTAACTTTGTTTAACAAATCCCAGCAAGAACAGGTTAATTTCTGACTTCAAAACCACAGTATTTTCTAGGTGTGATCTGCTATGCGCAGTCATGCATATTAGAAAGAAGGCAATAGGATCGTTGCCACAGATATATAAATGAAACAAAATGCTGCATGTAACGCCCTAGCAGAAGAGATGCTGTACCCTTTTTGTACATCAGCCTGAAACAACCACACACAGGCTCCACCAGGCTGGAACTGAGCCAAAAGATTATCCATCCTTTCTGTCACACGTGGATTCTCCGACGATCAGCGTCTGGAACTCCATGTGCTCGTTCGATGTTCATCTGTGGTTAAAGATAATGAATTCAGATACAATCACACTCAAAAGTGGCGATAAGGAGAGATATCAAGGACAGCACACGCCGTACAGCAAGACCTCAGTCCCGTACTCCAACAGGAGCGGCAGTGTCAGAACGCAAGTTGAAGTCCGGTCAATTTGCCAAAATGGCTTAGCTGTAACAAGCAATTAGTGATCAAAAAATAAACCGTTTACGTAGTCCGTTCTATGTCCACGACCTTCACTACCGTGCTCAGTTTTACACGGCTAAACTACAAGCCAAGTAAAAAGTTCCTCCTGCACCTTCTCCTCACCGTCCCACAGCTATACGGGAGAACACGCGCGGCACGGGAACTTTGTTTATTACCGTGGCTTGCCCGTCCCCGGCAGGCAGGGCACTGCGAAGACCCCCGGGCGGGCAAGCCTGCCTGCCCGCCCGCCGGGAGCGGGGCCGTGCCTGTGCCTGTGCCCGGGCCCCCGCAACTGGCGGGCGACGCCCCCCTCGCCGCCGCCCCTCAGCGCCCCGCCACGGGGGGCCGGGGCTGTGGAGGGCGCTTCCCGGGGCAGCGGCCCTCTCCCGCACGCCTCGCCTCGCCTCACCCCCCGCGGCGCTAAGATGGCGGCCGCAGGCTGTGCCGCCGCACACCCCCGGCAGCCGGCCGGCCCCGCCGCCCCTCGCACGCCGCCCCGCGGGGCGCAGCCCCCGCCGGCCACTCACCTCCGCCGGCCCTGCTGGGAGCCGTAGTCCTCCTCCCTCCGCCGCCGCCCCCCGCCCCCGGCTCCGCGCCGCCGGGCCGCCCCGCCGCCCCCGGCTCCGCGCCCCCGCGGGGCCCTGGGGAGCGGGGGGGGGAGGGGGGAGCGGCGGAGGCTGCGGGGCCGCGGCGAGGCGCGGGGCAGCGGCGCCGGCGGCGGGCAGGACTACGAGCCCCGTGGTGCACGGCGGCGCGGGCGCGCCTGCGCGGCGGGGGCAGGGAGAGGAGGCGGAAGCGGCGACGGGACCGCCTGCCGCGGCCGGGCGCGGCGGGGCCGGGCCGGGCGCCGCCATGCCCCGGGACAACATGGCCTCCCTGATCCAGCGGGTGGCGCGGCAGGCGCGGATCACCTTCCGCAGCCCGGCGGGGCCGACCTTCGGGGAGAACCTGCACCGGCTGCAGCAGCTGCTGGACGAGGTGCGCGCCGAGGACTTGCACTTGGCGCCGCGGGGGCCGTCGGCGGCGGCGGCGGCGGCGGGCGGGGGGCTCCCGTGGGCCGGCGTGGTGCCGCCTGTCAGCTACATGCACATCTGCGAGACGGAGAGCTTCAGCATGGGCGTGTTCCTGCTGCGGAACGGCGCCTGCATCCCGCTGCACGACCACCCGGGCATGAACGGCATGCTGAAGGTGCTCTACGGCACGCTGCGCATCGCCTGCATGGACACGCTGCCCGCCGCCGCCGCCCCGCCGCCCGCCGCCGCCGCCAACGGGCCCTGCCACCGCGCCCTGTTCCGCTCCCGCCAGCACTACACGCCGGCCTCCCCGCCCTGCCTGCTCTCGCCGCACACCGACAACCTCCACCAGATCGACGCCGTGGACGGGCCCGCCGCCTTCCTCGACATCCTGGCGCCGCCCTACGACCCCCAGCACGGCCGGGACTGCCACTACTACCGCCTGCTGGAGGGGCCGCCGCCGCCGGCGGGCGCCGAGCCGCCCGGGCTGCCGCGGGAGGTGTGGCTGATGGAGACCCCGCAGGCCGCCGACTTCTGGTGCGGGGGCGAGCCCTACCCCGGGCCCCGCGTCTGCCTCTGAGGCGGCGGCGGCCCGGGCCCGGCGGCGGCCGCTGGGACGGTTGGCGGGAGCCCGCCGCCCCCCGCCCGGCCGGCCTTCTCCCCGGGCCCGCCTCACGGACCGGCCTGCCGGGGCGGCCCCGGCCCCGGCCCCGGCTCCGGCCCCGGCGGGCAGCACCGCCGGAACCAGGGCTGGGCTCTGCCTGGCGTCCGTGCCCGGCCGGTGGGACCGCGGGTGCTGGCCGGGGCTCCTCGGGAGCGCTACGAGGCGAAGACTTCCTCTCTCCACAGGCCTGCCTGGCTTCATGAGTCGGGGGCAATAAAGCACCAGAGTGCGCTTATCTCCTTTGGGCTGACGTGGAGGAGTAGCACCGTTAAACTTCTGCTCAACCAAATGGTTGGGGGAAAATAATCCAGCATCCTGTGTAAATAGTTAGGGCCGCGCGTCAGTGAGGGGGGATCGGGCTCCGGCAGGGAGAGTAAATGCAATAAGAATTGTCGCGGGGTGCCCCGACTTCCCCCCGGAGGGGCTCCCACCGCCAGAGCCTGGCGCGGGTGGGCTGGCGGAGTGTGCTCACCCGGCCTGGGCAGGGGGCTGGTCTGGCTGCAGCCTTTGGGGACTCCGTCTCCAGAGCGAGCCTCAAGAACAGCTGTACCCTACTAGCAAAAAACAAACCCAGAACAACTTCTGAGCCAGGACACGCTCCTCCAGTAAACGCCAGTGATCCCCAGGGCTGGAGTTAAGGGAATTCCTGCTCCGAAGGGACACTGTCAGGTTCAGAATTACTTTTTAGCAGTTCTTTAAAGCATTGCGTCTAAGATCTTGCTATTCCAACTGAGAATTACAGAGTACATCTATGCATATTTCCTTCAGCTAGGAGGAGACTAGTCAGCTGCTAATTAACCTCGCTTGGAACCTCTCATGCAGCAGTGGCGGTGGGTAGCGGAAACTGTGGGCATCTTAAGAGAAAAACCAACTATCCACTGTTGTGTTGTGGAAGCTATTCTAGAAACATGACGTATTTGCAAACACTATATATACAGCGGCGCGCATACCCTAGGTACGGATAAGATTTGACCTGATGTCTTCTCTTTAAAGTGTGGTCTGTGTTTTTATATGGACAAGTGAACGCTTTGGGCTTTTGAAGCCTTGCAGTTTCCCTCTTTATACTATTTATAAAGACTACTTTTTCATAAGGCTTTTAAATAAATGTAGCGTAGAAGAGACACCGTGAATTTCACCTCGCTATGATGGAAGCAGTCTGGAGATGCAGTTTGTCCACGGCAGGGGATGCGATCTTTCTAACAAGAGAGAAACTTTTTCTATAGGTGAAATACTCTGCCTGTACGGCAGGGACTGGTCTCGTGCCCGTTCATCCGAGCGCACACTTTGTACCACAAACCCAGGCCGGGGCAGCCTTGGCCCTCTTGGTCACAATGTGGGAATTTGAATAAGAAAACATGACTTACCAGCCTCCTAAGTGATGCACCAACCTGCTCCAGAAATTGTTCCACAACTGGCTTTAATTTTTCTTTGTGTATTTATAAAAGCAGACTTGCTTTTCCTGTACAGTGGCTTGTATGTGTGAATTTTTAAATGATTCTGATAGGGCATTGCTGCCTTTTTTTTTTTTTTTTCCCCCTGCGAAAGAGTCAATGTAAACTACAGTCAGCCTTATGCATGCACAGATTAATTCTTTTGCAAGGAAAAATTGGTGGAAATTATTTCAGGCGATTTCCATTTATTCTTGCAGCACTTTAAAGTGTCTGATATTTCTGCAGCTGGCTTACCTGTTTTTCCTGGAATTCCCCTGCAGCTTAGCGTTAGTTAATGTGCAACAATTCTCTATCGAATGTAGTCATTAACTATAACGCGATGCCTCCCTGTGTTACAGCCTGTGTTTCTAACTCTCTCCGATGCTAATGAAGACCATCATCCTTTTTCAGAAGTCCACAAAGAAGATAGCATGGTGCATGCAAACAGCTGTACTGGAAAAACAAACTGCAACAGAGAGCATTTTTTATCTCATCTGCTCTGTCCTCCCCTTAGGTCTTTCTGCTTGGTTTTTAATTTTTTTCTCCATGAGTAAAGCCTAGTCGAGATGTTTAGTGGGATAGGACTTTAATGCATCTTTCCGTAGAGGAGAGCATGGTCCCTTACACTGTGGAGTGCTGTTAACAACCATGGCAAAACCTTTTTCTTTTTTTTTTCTTTTTTTTTAATAAAGGTGTTAGCATCAAAGCCAGGAAAAATAGCAAAGAAAACCTGAAACATTAAAGAAAAGCCTCTTTGTGTAACTTCTTGCTTACTCAGTAATTGACACTTACTTCATATGTTCTGGATATCTGTAAGCAGAAGGTTTAAGTCTGTAATGCCGTTCCTTCTCTCTGCGGTCTGGTTATTGTGTTTTCACAACAGCAAAATTACTGTTATTGCTGAATTATAGAATAAATACAGGATATCTCACCACTGACCAGTCATTACTTTCCTTCGCAAGTACGACAGTCTTGAACCAAGTACGGTACAGAGCGCAAGTTTCTTTTGCCTAACAGTCCGAACGGTGCAACTGGCCCTTCTTTGAAAGGCGATGCTTAACGCTGGGTTCTCAGCCCAAATCCTCCACTGGCGCCCTGCAGACAAATCCAGGCGTGTGCAGTATTACCATTCTTGAAGCTGGCTGTTACTGTAAGGCAAAGGCACGGGTTTAAGATCGCTGATGCTATTGCACAACGTAAGGTTCTCTTGTAGCTGTATGCTAGTCATTGACAGTTTCCTTAATTCAACTCATTTATAATTTCTGTGTTGTTTATGTCGCTTTGCTTTTGACTGGGGCTTTAATTTTGTAGCATGGCTGCAGACAGTAGTTTGGAGAGTGAGTGGAGCCTCAGATTGTGCGCCTGGGTAGCTGAGATCCCAGTTTTGCTCACGATGCTCTGGCTGTGACCGAGCTGTGGCTATCCGAGGCTGTGGCAGTACCTCCGGGAGCCCGGCAGACTGAGAGCACTTGGATCCCTGTCCACCTCCCCGTACCGCAGCCCACAGGTGCCGACCAAGGAGGCCGCAGGTCCCGTGGGGTTGCACTCCCGTGTGACATCCCTCAGGCAGCAGGCCATGGTCTCTTTTGGGGGCCAGGAGCACATGGGATCAGGTGGCAAAGCCGCAACCTAACAAGAAATGCAGCAGGGGAGGCAAAGGCTTACTTGTGCTGCTAAGGTGGACGGCAGGGTGGTGAGCATGGTGGCTCTGGAGCTGGCGTCGTTCTGTGGCTTTGTCCCGCACAGACTGGTCCATGCCCGGCTTTGGAAGCCTGCTTCACGTCCGATTCAAAAGCAGGCATGTCGCTTCAGCTACCACTGACCACCTTTCACAAACAAGAGCAGCTACCCCAAAAGCCGCAGCTAGTTCCAGGGGGCGTTTCAGACAGAAAAGGCAGGTGCTACTGGGGCTTTGCGCAGCGGGACCCGGCACCGGGGCAAGCAGAGGCTGGGAGCGGCCGGGCAAGGGCCTCGGCCCCGCTCCCTGCAGTGCTGGGCTGTGGCCTGAGCCGTGCGGTCCATCCGGCGCGGCTCGCCTGTGCGGTGCGGGCCGCACCGGGGATCTCTGTGATCGCGGTACGGCCCTACACCGACGGCAGGATCCGAGGGTGGGCCCTGGCGGGGCCAGGCCGGGATAACATCTTAAAAAACAACGCTCAAAATAGGTTAAAAAAAAAAAAGTGCGATGTTGCGGGCAGATGGGTTCAGCAGAAAAAGCCCGGCCGTGCCGCGGGGGTGAGCGCCGCCGCCCCCGGGCCCCCGCCGAGCCCCCCGAGAGCGGGCGCGGTGCCGCCCGCGCAGCCCCGCGCCGCCGGGAGCCGCTTTCCCCGAGCTGCGGCCGTCGGGGCGGCGGTACTCACTTTTCCGGAGCCCACTCGGGGACGTTGCCTGGGGCGGATCGTAACCGCGGAACAAAACAGAAAGTGAGTCAAAAAAACCCACCCCGCTCCCCGGTTAACATTATCCCGTCTCTCGTCTCCGAGGGAAATCCCCGCGCCCGAGAGCGAGTGTTTGTACGCCGGGGCCGGGGACGCTGGTTTTCCGCGCCGAGGCGGTGCGATGCGCCCGACGGCGCCCGGGGCGGGCCGCCCCGCAGCCCCCCGCTGCCGGGGTCCGGCGCGGCCCGGGGACGGGCGGGAGGCACACCCCCCACACCCCCCCCCCCAGCGGGCCAGGGAACCTACGGAAATAAAGGTGTCAATTTAGCATAATTAAGAGATTTATTTGTCGTCTTTTATAAACGTTGTAAGCACCGACCCTATTGTCGAAAAGTTTATTTACAGAGTGGCCAGAAAGAAACCCTCTCTCCTTCCAGCTCCCGTTAGTGGTTGTGCATTATCCGTGTTATCTGCTGCGCGCCGGGTCCCGGCGGACAACGGGCGTCGGCTGCAGCCAGAGTATTTACATCCCGTCCCCAGTCCTACTACAAACGTAACACTTTTAAGTCACCAAAAAGAAAAACAAAACCAAAACCCCAAACCAGTGCGTACAAAAATATAGTCTCTAAGAAAAAAAAAAAATCCCAATATTAATAGGCAGAAATGTACAGCCATACTAAAACCAGGGAGGGAAAACTTTCCGGTCTCGGTGTCGCCGCTGTCGTCGGAGCGGATCGGTAAGGCACCCCCCACATGCAGAGAGGGGACCGGGCTCTACACCACACAAGGCACCAAGGACACCTCACCACGACGGCACTGCATGCATCCATCCTCCCGCCGCAGCCCCTATGTACACCCGCCGGCCCGGCCCGGCCCGGCCCGGCCCGCTCCGGCCCGGGGGAGCCCCGCGGCGCCGCCAGGTGCTCATCGTGCCCCGCCGCGCTCGGCGGCGGCTCAGCGGCTCAGCGCTGGCTCCGGCGCGCCCCGCGCCGTCAGGGCGTCCGCGTCCGCGCCGCGCAGGGGGCCAGGGCGGCGGCGCCGCTCCCGCCGCCGGGCTGCGGGCACCCGCCGGCGGCGGCGGCGGCGGCGGCGGCTCCTTTCCGCTCCTTCTGGCGCAGGTGGATCTTGGTGTGCCGCTTCCTCTCGTCGGAGCGGGCGAACTTCCTGCCGCAGAAGTCGCAGGCGAAGGGCTTCTCGCCGGTGTGCGTGCGGATGTGGGTGGTGAGGTGGTCGCTGCGGCTGAAGTTCCGCATGCAGATGCGGCACTGGAAGGGCTTGTGGCCCGTGTGGATGCGGATGTGCCGGGTGAGCTCGTCGGAGCGGGAGAAGCGGCGGTCGCAGCCCTCGGCGGGGCAGGGGTAGGGCCGCTCGTGGACCGGCGTCTTGCTGGGCCGGTTGGGGTACTTGCGGGGCCGCAGGATGGGCCGCAGCGGCAGGTGGTGCGGGCTGTAGGCGCCGGCGGGCAGCCGGGCGCCCGCGCCCTCGCCCCCGCCGCCGCCGCCGGGAGCGCTGCCGGGGGCGGCGCCCGCCGGGGGCGCCCCCATGGTGAAGTTGCGGATGGTGGAGAGCGGCGTGAGGGGCGGCGGGACGCGGAGCGAGTCGAGGGGGCAGGGGAAGGGCTTGCGGTCGGGGCCGGCGTGCAGCTCCCGCTGGCACTGGGGCGGCGGGAAGAAGCCGCCGTACTCGGGGATCATGGTGAAGAGCCCGCCGTCGGCCGCCGCCGCCTTCGGGGAGGGGTAGGAGGGCGGCGGGGGGAAAGGCAGCGCCCCGCCGCCGGCGGCGGGCAGGAAGGCCGAGGAGGGGTCCTGCGGGTACAGGTCGCCGCAGCCCGAGTAGGGCGGCGGCGGCGGCGAGTAGAGGTGCTCCAGGTCGGCCGGCTGGCCCTGCGCCATGGTGCAGCCGAGGGCCCCGGCCAGCGGGTTGGGGGAGGCGGCGGAGGCGGCGGAGGCGGCGGTGGCCGAGGAGGAGGCGGAGGAGGCGGCGGAGGAGGCGGAGGAGGCGGCGGAGGAGGGCGTGCTGACCCCCTGCAGGATCCCCGCGCTCACGATGTTGATGATGCCCTCGGGGTAGCAGCCGGCGCCGGGGTACTGCGGGTCGATGGAGAATTTGCCCATGTAGGTGAAGGTCTGGTTGCGGGAGGCCGGGGCGTTGGGCGCGAAGCCGCCGCCGTAGGGCAGGTCCAGGGCCCGCTTGTCGCCCATGTCCACGTTGATCATGCCGTCTGGGGGGGCAAGGAGCCGGTCAGCCCTCCGCGCCGCCACCCGCCGGGCGGCCCGGCACCGGTCCCGGTCCCGATCCCGGTCCCGGTCCCGGTCGCCGCCCGGCCCGGTGCGGGGCTGCGGCGCGCACATGTTGCGCTCCGGCTGCGGGGGCTCCGCGCCGGCCCCAACTTTTCCCCCGAGCCGGGCGCGGGGGCAGGGCTGCCGCGAGGGGCGCCGGGGAACCCGGCCGGGCGGCGGGCGAGCCCCGGGGGGCCGCGGCCCCCGTCCCAGTCCGCCCCCCGCCCGCCCGCCCGCGGCTCCGCCGCCCCGCCGCCCTCCGCGGGCGGCCCGGCCCGCACCTGCGCGGCCGCGCGGGCTCCGCTTACCTCCTGCCACACCGCTCATCTGGTCGAACGGCCCTGCCAGGTCGGCATTGGGGAAGATCGCCACCGAAGTTGGCAGCGCGGCGGAGATGTCATCCGCGGGGTAGATGCCCTCGGGGAGCTGGTGCACGAACCCGCCGAGGGTCACCGGGATCTTGTCCACCGCCTTGGCGGTCATCATGGGGGCAGCGGGGCGGCCGGGGGAGCGGCGCTCCCGGCCAGCGGTGCGCGCCCGGGGCGGGGAGGGGAGAGCGAGGAGGGGGCGCTTCCCCCTGCCTCCCACTACCGGCGCGGGGGGACGGCGGGCAGCCGGCGCGGCGGCATGTGCGGGCGGGCGGCCGCCCCGTCGCGGCGGTGCGGTGCCCGCGGTGCCCCGGGAGAGCCGCGCTCCCGCCGCAGCTCGCGCTGGAGGACAAGTCTGGCGGTAAGTATTTATGGGGGCCCCCTGAATGCCCGGGACGTCACTGCCCATATAAGGACTGAGGAACGGGGCCCGGCGGTCACGTGGGCGCCCGCGTGCGGGACCCGCCGCCCCGCGCCCGCGCCCGCCCCGACCCCCCCCCCCTCCCCCCGGCGCTCCGCGCCCCGCGAGGGCGGCCCCGACCCGCCCCGGCCCCGCTCAGCCCCCGCCGCGCCGGCAGCGCCCCGCCGCCGCCCGCCGCGCCGCCCAGGGGGGTATTCCGGTGGCGGGGCCCTTGTCCTAAAAAGGCGAGGATCCGGCCCCGCCCCGCCTGCCCTTTTAGGGCTCGTTCCGGAAAATTTTAAAAAGCTCGGAAAAGCAGAGGAGGTCCCGGGGCCGCCCCGCCGGACCCCGCTCACTTTCTCAGCAGCCCGTAACCGCAAAGCGGCGACGGGTCAGAAAACAGGCGCATTCACGGAATCCGGCTTCTCCTTTCTTAAAAAAAAAAAAAAATCTTTTTTTTTTTTTTTTCTAAATTACGGGTGGAAAGAGTCGCCGAGCAAAGCGAGCGCGCCGCTGCTTTTTTTGGAAAGTGTCTGATCTATATATACCGTCGCGAAAACGGAACCACCGGCTCCGCCGTCGGTGGGTTGTTAGTGTACCGACGGGCGCGACCGGGGACGGGGACGGGGGAGCGGCGGGGGGGGGCACGGGTGCCCCCCCGCCGCCCCCCCTTCCCGTCCCGTCCTCGCCGCTCCCACTCTGCTCGGACCAGCCTCTCGCCTCCACGGCCGTGTCCCACTTCCACAGCTTCCCGAGGCCCCATCCTCGGAACCACTTCCACTCCCGGTTTTGCTTTTCTTTCCCTGTGATCTCCTCCATAATCAGGGTATCAAACCAAAGAGTGCTAAAATTCTAGATTTTTTTTTCCAAAGTACTAAAAATAACCTCCCTCGTGCCTCTCTTCCCAGGAGAAGCCAATCTTTCATATGCTGTTCCCAAGCTCAGAGCTTGCAGCCCCTACATCTTCTTGCTGATGAGGGTGTCAGATGTAATTATTTTTGAAAGCTGTATCCCATGCTATGTTCATGTCACTAATCTCACCACTTAGGAATATTTCATCTCATGGCCGTTTATTCCTGCTTTTAGGAAAGCAACTCTCACATATGGCCTGTAGCGTGCGAGGCCCCTTTTCAGTGGTCTACAGAAAAAAAAAAAACCATTGACAACCCGAGCAGCAGCAAGACACGCCAACATATGAGAGGTGCTACAAAAGCGTGCTCCTGTTCCAAAGCAACAACCCAGAGAATACATAGGAAGGCTAAAAACTCTTCACTTTAATTTTTAACTGCAGACACCAATGTTTACGGGTTTTAGTACGTTCCAGCATGCGCCACAGAAGCGTGGCATGCTCGGGTGTCCCTATGGTGTGTGTACTTACCTCTGCCTCGGGTCCCAAATGCTGTCACAGGGCATCTGTCTCCCAGGCCCCTCTTTATCCGTGCAACACCTCACACCCCAGCTGAGAAAGGCTCTCTCCTCACTTGCTCCATTTTTATTTCACTGCCTTTGGTGATGCTCCGGGTTCACTGCTTGTCCAGTCACTGCAGAGCCCAGGCTAGACAGGAGCGTGCCTGAAAAAGTAAAAGTTTTAGGGGCATTTGTCATACTTGCTAAGGAACAGTAGGCATAAACCTAGATATTTTCCTTTATGGGTGATAGGGGAAGTGTGCGCAGTAATTAGTAAATATATAATACTTAGTGTTTTTTAACGTAGATATTGTTACCAGTCCTTTCTAAGCACTTAATGTACAGCCAATACAATTTGGCGTATGAGATTTAGTTGAAAGAAAGCTTGCGTTCCATTTCAGTAGGATTCTAGATATTTTCATTTAAAAAACCCATCTCAATTTAAAAGTTAAATTGTGACAGAGAGACAGAGAGAGAGACAGGTTCTGGGAAATTTGACTGAGAAGTAGGAGCAATTGTATTGTACCTTTCCATTACAGCCGAGCTATAATTGGTCTAATCGCTACTATGAAAGAACAAAATATTGGAATCTGTTGTGCGGTGGGGCAAGTTACTTTACATGAATTTGAGAAACAGGTAACTCCAAGTACAGTATCCTCCTTACTGCAAAAAGTCACGGATGTATCAGATGCAGGTTTTAGGGGTACTCTATAACACCTTCCTCTATTATCTGAAAACGCCATGTGCCCACTGATGACACTAACTCATAATGCACACAGGAGAAAGAAGAACCAAGGTTTCACATCCCACCTTAACCTCCCCATGTCTCAATTCCACCTTTGAACTAACGGGGCGAATTTAATGTTCTTCCACGACGGAGAAGGAGTCAATGAAAGACTGACACGAATAAAATTTAATGTACCTTCTGGCTAACTTCACCTAAGGAATACTACTATTAGTTGACTTTGTTGGTTAATTTTAAAAGGCTTCTCAAGAATGGGGTAAATTGTGTCTGATTTCCAGCCTTTACACAGACAATCAGGTCACTTGACTTCTCTCAATAGGAGCTTTGTCTGAATGGCAGCAGGATCTGGTGCAGGGCAAGATGGAAATGTAGTTAATGCTTGGTCTTCAGGAAGATGTTGACAGATGAAACTCAAATGTTTCTGGTCCCTTTTCAGATATTCTTGCTGTAGTGCTTTGCATGTGCTTTGTGCCTTTGATCCCCGTTTGGCTGATTATACCAGACTCCGAGGGTTAGACCATCCAACTCGCACTGACGTCAATAAGCCTTACACGCAAAAAATCCTACTGATTCCTGTGGTTCCTATAAACCACGTGGTTTCATATGACGGACAGATTGCTGGTGTAAATTGCCAAAGCCCCACTCGCACCAAGAGAGGAGCCACACCTCGTATGCGCATGATGTGTCTGACTGGATACAGCACTGACTGAGAAGGGTTCAGAGCTGAAGGGCAGAACTCCTCTTTTATTCCCAATTTCTTTGAAACCAGCCCCCTTTGGATTTATGGTATTTGTTCTTTTAACAAGGTGCTAGCTGACGTTGCACTGAGTATATTTTCCTGCAGTCATTCTCTGCTACAAGGACCTGAGACAGGAGCTGTAGAAATAAAACTGTCCTTGCCTCCATACCTGAGCTTGAGAGTGGCAGAGGAAGAAAAGGCAGCTCATCATCTGTGGAGCTGGCAGCACCATTTAACCAGCTTAACATCACACATTTGAGTCATCCCTCCAGGGGGTTACTATGCTTTTGTAGCAAAACTCGATCGACCTCATGTGCTAACAGCAGCGATGCTAGTAGGCCTGCTTGGGAAACGCACCCTGCCACTTCCACTGTGCGCCCCGCTGCTTTCGGGAATGTTAAGGTGGCCTCAGCTCAGCAGGCACCCTCGGGAGTGGGGACTCAGCTGGGAGCAGGGACTTGTTCCTGGATAGGAGGTGAGTGACCCTGTCCTCTGACAACAGCAAGGGACGTCTGTCCTAAGTCTGGGCTAGATTCAGGTTGGGGTTGTTATGTTTCACGTAAGAGAGAAGTTCGTCTCTCCAAGGCCAAATTTCAGAGTTTCCTAAATTTGCCCCTTTTCACTGGGGGTAGAGAGATCTGGCATGTCCTTACAGGAAGAAATGCTGGTTTACTTACAACTTTTGTTTTGCCAGGGGTGTCTGCTGGATTCCCAGGCTGCAGGCAAAAGCCACTTCCCTTAAATCTACCCTGCCTGCCCCTCACAGGCCTGATACAGGCTCTCAGCCTGTACTGGCTGGTCACTGAAACCTGGTACCCAGCCAGGGAAACCTGCTGTAAACATGAATCTACAGAAGACAGCTGCCTGACTGCTGGCATGCTAGGGGAAGGGGATGGTTAAAGAGTAGAGGAGAAGCCATCCCAGTCTGCCCTGAATTACAGTACCTTAAAACCACACTCTGCGGTTTTCAGCCAAGGCTGCTTGTTGTCTTAGGATGAATGCCTGTAAATTTGAAATAAGTAAACGACTTTATTGTGAGGATTTGGCTCGGGAGAGCCTTAGCAGCATCCTGAAGGGTTATTTAAATGTCAATAACATTTTCTAATTCGGGCTATAGGAATTAAACAAACCTGTGTGGAACCAGCAGGTTACTAGTTTAAGTTTGTGCGGCTGTAAACAAGTGTGTGTGACAGAGAAAACTTCCAGTCAAATAAAAGCAACAACAAACTCGTTTGCCCAAAACCTATTCTCGTTATTAAATGTGCAGAACATTTCCTGGATATTCCCGTACACGGTTTCTGGCATATGTTTTAAATCCGTAGACGTGCTCACCCCTACCTGTGCTCACCCCTTTCGTTCCTCACGTAACACCCGAGGGACAGGACGTTCCCCGCAGCCGGCGGGAGGGGAGCGGGGAGCGGGGAGCGTGTGCGGGCTCCACTGCCCTCTCCTGGGGGAAGACGCTCCCGGGAGCCAGCGAGGACACGGCAGCCGAGCAAGACGTGGTGCGCTGGCCTGAGTGCTGCTGGTGTTTCACCGCGTAACAGCACCCCGAAAGCTTTACACCACAGGCGTGCTACCTATAGAGAGACCAAAGTATAGCCCCGTTGGGTTAGAGATGCCGGCCAGGGCAGCAGGGCTGCCTGATGGCTGTCCCACAGGCTGTGACCCCGTAGCCCCAAAGGTGTCAGGACGCAGAGCGCGTACCCCAGAGAGGTGCTGGGAGCAAGCCACAGAAGGGGCATCCCTGATGAAAGGCTAAAATATCAGCTCTGCATGATGCTTGCTGGGGGAACAACAACAACAACAAAAGTTGCTTCCCATAACAGCAAAAATAACTCAGATCCACATATCGTTCCTGTGACAAGACTCTCAAAATAATGATGACTTTGTTTCTGAATAGCAATAGTCTGACTGCTAAGCTCTACTTTCCAGTCCTTTCTTCCAAAACTAGTTTCACTTACCCTTGTATTTCCTGCTCTAAGGCGTCTCCTGAGCTCTGTGTAAATACTGCCTTGCCCCATGGCTGCACTGGGCCTTTAGTCCAGAGGGAGACTAGTCGAGCACATCCCTTAATGATGCAAGTGGCCTTCTTCCTTGAAGGACTGAAATAAAAGACGTATAGCAAGTGCCACATTTGCAGTTCTCCTGTTAGTCCCGTTACCCAGTGTTTGGGTACTCAGAAAGCTTGTCAGAAGGCTTTCAGGACATACTCAGTTTGTAGGAAACAGCGCCTTCAGAACTGGGTACAGCTTTTTATCCTCAGTTGAGGAGTAAGGTCCTGTATGGCATCTCTTTTCAGCAGACCAGGAGGGAAAACAAAACTCTGGCACCATTTTCCGAGCAGTCTTCTGAGAAGAAAAGCAGAAGAGCTCTGTGGGGTGTTTCTCAGAAACTTCCCACCCCTCCAGGGAAGCTGGAGCCATTCACAGGATTTCTAGATTGCCAAGGACTTGTTTCATTTGCCCTGTCTATGCGCCACATCTCAGAATCTGTTTCCATTTATGTCTCATTTCCCTGTGCTTTGGTCTTAAACCAGTCTGCCTTGAGCCTTGAAAACCTTCAGCCTTTTGCTCTGGGTAAGTCAGTCTGAGCATGGTTCTGGCTTTTTCTTCATTTTTATCATCATTTATTTTCTGCTCCTGAGGGCATGATGGCTCCATGCTCCAGTCTCACCAGAAAAACCATCCTGACTGAACTCCTAAGGAGAAGCGCGTTCACATTCATTTTCAGCAAAGTTACCCAATGGATGGCTTTCCATCAGAAACTGCCAAAGTTTATTGGAGCAGAAGATTTTTTTAAAAATCCCACAAGAGATTAAAATAAGCAACATGTTTTGCTTTAAAATTTCTAGGGCCAGATCTTCAAGCGGTGTAAATTGGCATAAGTTTTCTGATGCTCTAACCCCTGCAATCTGAGTGAAAGTCAAAATTGGACATGATTTTATTTAAGGTTTAGTTACTTTTCAAGGCTAAAACTCAAACGGCTCCCGAGGGTGGGCATGGTCCTTTTCGTTCTGTATTTGGGCTGCTTCCACCTGTTTTGCAGGATTTTGTTTCTATCTTTGATTTATTTTCTCTGCTCCAGTGTATTGTCCTTATTCTTTCACCTCCTCTCTCATTCACGTCTCTCTCCTTACTCTCTATTGTCCAACCTTTTCAGCTCTCTTTTCTCTCTTCCCCCTCCTGCCTTTCCTCTTCCTTGGTAGTTCCTTTTCCTTCCCCCTTATCTCAGCAATTGCTGCCAACAGCTATATTTGGAATAGAGTGGGAACAAGCTATTCTTGTGACTTTACTTTGAAATAACTGAGAGGAGCAGATGATTTTCTTTGAACAAATAGAGGATACATTGAGGAGAAGGCAGGCTAGTAAAGTCAAAATGACATTGTTAGGGAATACCTGCCCAGCAGGTTCGTCTTTCCCAACTCTCAGGATAACTTAACCAGCTATTTGTTCTTGTTTGCTCTGTTTTACCTTTAAATCCTCCTTTTGTGCAAAATTTCTCTCTCCAGGTTAGTAACCCGAGGTCCTAACAAGGCCTAGCTCATCACCACAACGTCTGGGCACTTGCACAAGGGGAATGACTGCCACCTAAAATCTCAGATGCCAGGATTAGCTGAAACAGGATATATACTTGTTTAACACTTGAACTCAATGCCATCGTATCTTCTGGTGTAGTCACAGGATACTGTTATAGAGTCCTGCTTGTATGGCTAGCACAGAAATATGCTGGGAGGAACAATTTCCTATCGAGCAACGTGATTTCTCCATGTCCTCTCACATTAACTCCTTCTCATCACCACCTGTTCCTCATCACCCCTGCCATTTAAACTGCTGTAAGCAATACATTAACAAAGACAGCGAGAACCAGAGCTACATGAACAGGACAGCACAGAATGTATTTCTCCCTATCCCCCATATTTCTGTGTTTATACGATTAACTCCCACATTGGCAAACCAAACAAGAAATGAGGCCAAATGAGAAATTCAGCATCACAGCTTAGTGTTTTGTGCCTGTGCCAAAAGACCCAACTCTATTTGTCTGCTCCCAAGTGAAGCCGGTTCTATTAAAACCGTACTGCTGTACATGTGTTTGTGTGTGAAACTGCTTCATACAGGGAAAGATACATGTAATTACACACAGAAAGATGCAGGGATAAGATCTTTCCTTACAAGTTAAACATTCAAAGGAGGGATGGCTGCTAAATGTTAGACGAGAAGCTAGAAGGAAATGATTCTTCCATCCATCGATGAATTCCTGGGATTTTATAAACCAGCTAACACAAATGGTCATGCTGACATGGGGCTTCCACAGTTGCCTCTCCAATAATTGTTAATACGTCCAGCTTGCCAACAGAATACATGTCAATACCAATGTCTTAGGAGGGCAAGGCTGACAGAGCTCTAATGTTTTTCTATTGGACCATCTAATAGAAAAACAGATCAGTCTTCAAGCAAACAGACTCTTTTCCATGCCCACACTACTACTACTGCCACCACACATCTTGAATGTGCCATATCGGAGGCTAAGCAACGTGAAAAAGGAATGATCCAGGCTAAGAAGTGACATCTACTTTCAGTACTACGACTAATCCACAACAGAGACTGCCAAGTGTCTCTTTGGGCTTCTGCCCCCTGTACAAGGGAATTTGATGTATGCTGCAGACATAACAATATAATAACTTTTCATACTGACTTAAATGCAAGTGCAATGGCTGAGCATATTTCATCAGTATCAGATGAGTTTTTGCAATTTTGTGCTGCCATAGAAAGCAAATATATTTTATTTATGTGTTGCCAACCTCAGGTCAACAGGCAAATGAACTTTTACATATTTGGAGAACACTGCTAAATCCATGGTGAACTCAGAGAGGATTTAGCCCTCCCCTGTTACCTCTCATCCCTGTCCCATCGTCACCATGCTGGCCACTTGGCAGCTTTCCTCTCAGCCTCCTCGACACTACATGCTCAGTACAGCTGAATAACACAACTGCAAAGAGCATCTGAAAAACAATCTTTAGGTTTAAGGCTCCCAGGGCACTACATGGGGCACAGACCTGGGCCAGCCTGCTGATGAGAGAGCTAGCCCACAGCTGTATGGCCACAAACAAGTCTGCACTCACTGGTCCAGGGACCAGAAACTGCTTCCTGGGCTCTCAGGAGTGCCAATGTGCCTTTGCTTTTTATTATTGGGCAGATGCAGACGTGACTAAGGCTTGGCTGCATCTAAGCCATAACTAAACCCCACTGAGATTTGCAGAGTAGGCTTTCCCAACCTCCTTGGTCTGGACCAGCTGAGAAGATGAGCATTTTCTGAGCCTTTCTACCACCACTCAGAATGGAGGGAATTTTTATACCCAGAGTTAGAGTCCTTGCCCACGGTGTGTGACATGCTGGATTCAGCCCTCTTTTCTGCCTGAATGCAGCTGAGCCCATTTCTTCGACGTTGTAGGATGGCACCCAAAACCATGTTTCAGAGTCAACTCTGGGGCCTGCCTGTGTCTTTCTGATGCAGACTTTGAGCTTTACGTGAAGTGAGCCAGCTGGACTGGCTCTGCAACGGAGGTCAGGGTACCTGCCTGGAGAAGAGCTGAGATCCATTAGGAAGACGCAGCTGGTGTCCCAATTTCTGCACTCAAGGTTCGAGCAGGTCGCGAGGAGCTGACAGGCTGTGCATCTGGAGGAGGGTTAATGAGAAAACTTTAAGTGCTGCATTACAAGTATCAATTTGCAGTTACAACCACAACCTGCAAGTACTTTCCAGGCATCCAAGGAGGGGCAATCACTGTTGCCATAACCCACAAAGGACATGGGAAGAAAAGGTGTGAAGAAAGAGCAGCACCAAACAGACTATGTTTTTCACTTTTATCCGTAAGAAATATCAAAGAACAGGAAGTATTCACCCTGTGATGTACAATGGACCTTCCTTAAAGTTAGGCTGAATAATCATCATATCATAAACCCCGTCCTGTGATTCAGGACAGCGCTTGTGGTGGAGCACACTAAAAACATCAGGTCTGCAGCATGCCTGGAGAGGCTGACCAGGGCTGCCATGGACTTTGCAGGCTTTCTAACAAGCACACTTATTGTAACACGATTTAAAGTTGACAACATGTCTAAAAACACACACAATGTCAGAGAAGGAATGAAATGTTGCTTCCCTCTCTCCCCCCCCAACCTCATTACAGGCTAAGGAAAAATAATGTATGGAGAATAATACTTCACCATCTAAAGAGTTTTTCTGGTTTCTAAATCTAGTGAAGAGTCATTGTATATTTTGACAGAAAAATGAATCAAAATAATAAAGTGAATACAAAATTATATTGCTGTCAATAATTTAATTTACACAAAATAGCACTGTGACATGGTAATTGTTATATATGATGCAGCATTCAGTATAATATTTGGAGAATGCATTATAGAAAGTCAACATTTAACTACTAAAATCAACTTACATAATCAAAGCTGTCAGGGAATCTTTACAGTTTTATATTAATTTGAATGTAATTTACTATAGAGGTGTCATTCTTAGAGGTGCTTACAATAGTTAATGATCTCTGCATTTCCATTATAAAATCCTATTTTCAAAGGTTTATAACTTGGTCTTAAGAACTCTCAGCCCTCCGGCACATTTTCCTTTTCCTTACAAAAACTATGTTAGACGTTTTAAACTTTTCTCTCAGAGCAGAAAGTGTGGTTACTTTCAAAATTCATTTTGAGGATTTGCTAATTTGCTGCTTGCTACCCAGGAATCTCAGAAAAAGAAAGGTTCTTCACAGTAGAAGACATTACAGTTGCATTCTTTTTTTCCACTTTCCTGAGTATTCTACCCCTCAGACCATTTTTCTTGCTGAAGTGTCTATGCAACGTCCAATATTGCATCCAAACCTTCTCTCCTTCCTATGTTGCTGCCATTAAGCTTTCTTCCAGGTCCTTCTCATCTCAGACTTTGACTCCTGGCTCTGTTCTGTGTCTTCTCACAGATGTCCACACTTACTTCGGCAATTGCAACTTCCATCACATCCATCGGTTAATGGGCTCTCCTGGCTGCATGTTTCCTCAGCCTCACCCCTTTTATCAAGCTGCAGCCCTAATTCACTTTTCCAACTCATTAGAAGTCCAACAATTAGTTTTGCTCTAGCAAGTACATTTCTCTCCCTGATCTTACAGGCTTGATTCACACCAGACATTACCCATCAACCCACCTAGACCTGCTCTGTTGGTTGTTGGGTGATTTTCAGTTTACCAGCCACAGGAACTACACAGACCTGAGACACTGAAGCTGTTTCCCCCTGCCCCAGGCTTTCTGCCCAGGAGGTAGGACACTGCAAACCAATTGTCCACACACACAGTTACAGGTCGTTTCCAAAACCAGAATTTGAAAGGCAAATTGTCAACACAAAGCTATTATCTGTAATAAAAGCAAAGCCAATAATTACCTTGTCTGCTTTGATAGACCTGCTCCAGTTCACGGGTCTAGTTTTCCCAAATGCTGCGCAGATTCACTTTTTTTCATCCATGTCAGTTAGCTGTCATTTTGGATCCCCTAGCCCCTAGCTTTCTGTAACCTCAGTGTTATTACATGTTTATTGGCATGTTTGAGCCAACGTGCACAACTGTATCCAAAATCTAAATCACCACTACCATGTAAACATCTAGATTTACATGGAAGTAGTTTTGTCACTTGTCCAGGATCTCTTTATTTTCCATGCAAGGCGAAGAGCTTTTTAAAGTATCTGTGATGCTCTGTTCTAGCCATTCTGTCTTTATATGGCCACTTTTGTCCAGTGCCAACACTTAGCCAAAACACTTCCTTCCCTTTTTCCATCACTGCCATTTTCCTTGTTTGAAAAAAATGAATGTATTGCTTTCTAATAATTCAATGATGTCACAAATAAGATGGGAATCTCCTTTCCCTTATGCATGCTGAGAACAGATCCGTAGTTTCAGATAAAAAAATCTGTTGCTTACATTTCACATTACTGGAGCTGGAAAGAAAAACTATTTCACAGGCATGATGTTTTGATGATGGACTTGATTCAAGAAAAATGTGGTCATATTTAGACTGGATAGAACTGGTGACTGACTCAGCAAGATGGCTTAACTCTGTAACTAGGGCAGATAACAATGAGAAAGACAGCACTGTTTGATCCTTCAGATTCACAGTTTAGTGGTACAAAGGAACTCTAGAAATCACTTTTTTTTCCCAGTGGATATTTAGCTGGACACAAGCAGGATGAGTGTCTGGATGAATTATATTCTATAGAAGCAATTGACACACTTCAGATCTTTATTCTGGCTTTGGAAAAAAGTAGTGAAAGACTGGCTGTAGCAAGGACTACGGGCTGAAAGTTTCCGGATGTTATTTCATCATTCTGTGTGCTGAGAAAACAGAACTAGAAGATTAAACTTTAAAATTGTCAGAGAAGTCAGGGACTGTATGGATCTCTTCTCCCGCAGAATGAATGGGACCTGACAGGCAGAGGACCTTAGAGGATGTTCTTCCAGACCGGATGACAATTCTTGCATTTTCACTGTCCCTCACAGAAAAATCTACCAGACCAGTTTATCTCCATTCAATATTTTTACTCCTTGAATCTCAATGAAGAGGTTTTCCTCTGATGTAGGTAGTGCTGCCCGCTCTCCCAAGGTTGACGCCCACTTCATTCAAGTATTCCTAGTGCAGCAGGGATGTTAGTGGCTACTGGCTTGCAGCCAACATCCCACACATTTCCTCCGCAGCAAAAATGCCTTAATTCTGACCCACTGCCTTTCAAGTAGATAGTGAAAAAAATCAGTCACAAAGAGCTTTGCTTTTATCTGTATTTCTCCTTCAGAAAGATCTGAAAAAAAACCATCAGACATTGTCCTTTTCTTTTCTTTATCAAGGTCCATGGTCAGCAAGAGTGAGGTTTGGTGTAGCTGTTAGAGCTTAAGCCCAAAAAGAAGCTGAAGGCATTCAGACGGTGGTGCTTATAGATTTGGGTAAAGGGAGTTTGTAAGCAGGGTAACTGAGGAGGGGGTGGACCACATTGCTTGCCATTGTGCCAGCGGACGCATCCAGCACATCTCCTACTCAGCAGCTCTTCTGCACACCATTCCTTCTGAACCAGTTCAACCATCACCTACTGTAGGAGCTCGTGTTTTTCAGGCAGGGCACTGAAAAAAGATCAGAAGGGACAGTAACTTTTGGCTCCCAGCTGAAGTTTTCCATCCTCAGCACAGATATGAAGAACACTGCTGATATTACCTGATAACTGCGGGGCAGTATGTTCCAAGCCCGGCATCTGAACGGGCAAGAAGAAAACGTACATGCTTACAAACTGGGCATGTTACAGGCCTGGCATGTCCATCACTCATGAATTTGAGTTGTGACAAATTATGCGACACACATGTATTCTTACACGCTCAAAAGTCAAACACATACATGATTTTAAGACCAGTGCATGGAAAAAAGGGTGTAGTGGAACAAAGCTGTCCATTTCATAACTCCATTGCACATAACCCTAAGGGAAAACAGCACAGACAAACAGGTCTCATATTTGTTAATCTAGCCAAACAGAGATGAGGAGAGGTACAGTCATGTTCACAGGGGAATGTGGAGCCCAGAATTACAATCTGATATACTAGGAGGGCTAGAATCAGAAGCCAGGGAGAAGAAAAGGGTTGGCGAACCATTTAGTTGATTTCCAATGGTGCTGTCAGGATGAAAGAAAGATAAACTACCCTCCAAGTTAACAAGTTATGTAGTCAGAAATATTTGAGGGAAGAGGCTAAGAAATAAATATAAATCAAAAAGGTATAGGGAAAGAAAACCCCAAAGACACTAACAGACTGGGAAAAATCCCCAACAAGTGCAAAGTAGTTGGCAAAATCTTGTGATACAGGTAGAAAGATAATCTACTTCATTCAGTAGAACAAGAAAGTCTGGATGACTAGAAATAAGAAAGATAAAGAAAATGGAAAGAAAGGAATTAATTAAAGAAACCATTACACTGACCTTGCATAAATAAAGTTTCAAAGATTGCACACATGCTAATCTGAGGAGCAGGATGGCTAGAAGTTTGGAGACAATTAAAACATTTCACTCCCTGATACCAGGGACAGAGGCAGAATTTGAATGGAGATTAGATGTATTTGGTACTGTTCCAGCTGATTACGATGTTGAAAAATTACATGGAAACCAATGTTGCAATATACTGAATTTAAGGAGAATTGCAAAATGTACTGATGAACGAGAGGAACAAAACCGAAACAGTAAGAAGAACATAGGTTAAAATACAAGCTGCAGAAAACTGACAGCAGGAATGATTTCAGAAAAAAAGAAGATAGGTAAATTGGATAAAACAGAGGAAAAGGCTGGCACCCATCATTGCCATGACACTTGCATTACATCTCACTTCCAAGTGCAGAGTCCAATTTGGGAGAAGGCAAGAAGCAGAATATTCTCTTTATAGGGAAAAAAAGGCTTCTTTCTTTTGCAAGTTCCTGTGTCAGTAGCCATTTTATGGGGCTGCCAATCATGGCAAATCAACTGAAAAGCCAGATCATTTTCTAAAGCATCTACCTTCCTAGAGAAAGATTTTAAAGTTGACTGTGTACTATCCAGCTGCTGCTTTTAATCTTTCCCTGACAACAGTAGTTGTTTTATTACTTTGACAGTCATTTTTAGCCCATGAATGGTACCACAGTCCTTGTAAAATGGAAAATTCTTTTGATCTGCAATTTCATAAGGTTTAGCAATGGACAAAGGATTTTTCTGGTATACTTGATCACACACTTGCTGAAGTTTAGGCTTAAAACCAATAAAAAGGCACTGAGCTACCCATTTGGAGAAACACACAAATCCTTTTTGATGAATAAAGACTGCCAGGAAAAAAATTAATTTATTATAAAAATACTACCTATTAATAGAAAATTACAAACAAGATTACTCCTGAAATAACTTTGATGTATTGCCAAAATCACTTTTAACTTTCACACTGTTTTCATACAGTATGATCTAGAGGATAGAAAATATGGATGCAAGATAAGCATTGTATATAAGCACAAGAAAGGAAGGCATTTCAAGCTGTCTGTAATAACTAAAAGAAACTGGGAGAAGACTCAGGCAAACACAGAGCAGTTTTCCAGCATAATGGCTTGTTCTATTTGCTCTACAAATAAGAACTCTATGTTTTCTGCAATCTGAAATACTGTACAAAGTCTAAAATAAAATATATTTCCAAACAAGAATAAAAACCCATCCATCAACCATTTTGAGTGAAAAAGTAATTGCAAATTATCAAACCTGTAATTTTTATTAGCAGAGGCTGCAGTACTTTGAGCACTTACACATATGTTTAACTTCAGACACATCTGTATCCCATTTTCTTGTCCTATTCACACTGGAACCCATTCTATTTTTCCTTATATATAAGGAATTAAAACAGAAGACCTTTGTGATATTAAAGTGTAAGGACAATGTTTCTAGGGTGGCTATCAATTTAGCAGCTAGCCAGCTGAGTACATACCTACCTATGGGGAATATTTAGATAAGTAGCTGAGTGGAAGTCTAACTTCTTTGAGTTCTTTCTAAAATAAAAGTGCAGCAGAGGGTGTGTATATATATATATATACACACATATATATTTATATATATTTTTTTATATATGTATATATTAGTAACTGAACTGATGAAGCCTGGACTGAGTTTGCTTTGAAAACTGTAAGTCCATTGACATTGCCAATTTCCATAAAGACATTCATTTCTAAAAGTCTACATGAAGCTTAAAATTTAAACAGAGTAAAAAGAAACAATTCTCTTTTTAGCTGGGCGCAGTTAGAAGTCAGTCATCTTGATACTTAAGTGAGATTGGTCAGAAGAAAATTAAAGGACAATTGAAGGAAGAACAGGAGTTCCTCCCCCACCCCCTGCACTGTCCAATTGTTCACATATCTGTAGTATTTCTTAAATAAGTCTATTTCAGAAGACAAAAACATTGGATTTCATACCTTTTGCCAGACAGTTTTTGTTTGTATATCATCTTGAAATTTCCACAGAATTCCCGAAAATCACATCTTCTGGCAAAATACCAGCCTAACTCCTACAGTCTAACATTCACAACACAAATATTTCACTTCAGTATTTTCAGATAAACCACTGCCCTTCGGTTTCGTTACATTGTCTTGACAAAGTATTGAGATGTCTCTGTGCAATTATTAAAAAACCAGAAGTCCTCCACAACCAGTCAAAACTGACCCCAGTATCACTGACCTCGAGAAATCAGCTCTCAGTGCAAGCAGAGTTCTTCAACTCTGTTTCTCCAGTCTTCCAGATCTCTAAATGAAACACTTTTTAAAGGCTTATCCTTGCCCTAAACACTTAAAGTTGTATTTTCAGTCCCACTGTTTTGGGATAATGCACATCTCTGAGCTCTGCATATGCAATATTTTTCTTTCCATTCTTTCCTCCAGATTAGGAAGACTCAGAGGAAAGAATTTCGCCTCTGTTGTTTGTTAATTATATTCAGAAATTCCTACACAACCTCTTGCATCAGACCATGCCTGGACTTATGTATCTGGACTTATGTGCTCAGCATTTGCCCGCTCAGCCCTGTTAACTGAGTAATCCCCTGCCCTTATTGACTCTTGGACTTTCCCTTTGAGATCTCAGTCCACTAAAGAAGGAAAGGGACTTACTGCAGGAAACACAGCCCCATGTTTCTGCATCCTTCCTGCCACATCTTGCAAAGTGCTTAAGACAATACATTGTGCAATAAAAATGAATGAGAATTTGAAGGGACAAGCAGAGTTGTGCTCTGATAATCCACGCAAACTGCAGTTCATGTAGGTGTCCTCTTCTCTGAGTACTCTGAATAACTAAAAAGAGGTCTGGCTCCAAAGCCCACTGAAGCCAGGAACAATTGCCCTCCACAAAGTAAGACGCAGCCGATGACTGTTCCCAGCACAGCGATGCCTGGGGAGTTCCTGCTAACCCAGACTGCCACCAGCTGCCACCATGCAGCTGACGAGCAGATCATTGCATGTACAAGGCAGCAGCTCCACAAGGCCTGCAGGAACCTTGGGCGAATGGGACTGGTTAAGCTTCAAGGTGCAGAGAGTACCCCACCGGGACCATTCTGTTGTCTATAGTCATGTTTATTTAACTGCTGATTTACGTCTGCAAAAGCATCAACTTCAACAAATTATTCATCAAAAGACTAGCTCCATGCTTTCTGATTTCCAACACTGACTTTCAGAATATTTCATCTAATAAATCTGAAGTAGGTATGAATAAACAAACATGGCATTATACTAAGCTCATTAATTATGCACCAAGCTACACGGTATTAGAAGTACACACAATACTGGGAGCTCATGGAAGATGAGTCTCCAAAAGGGAAAGATTATTATCTACTTGATCAGAAACCTCATTTCACTTTTAGCTTCACCTGTTTTGGATGGTTTGGCTTTAATACTTTCCCAGTTGTGATTGACTGATTTAGCATATGATATCTCTATATGATATTTCAATATTCTACACACTGTACCTAAGAACAATCAGACTAAAGTCTTTCTAGTGTGGTGTTCTGTCTCTGTTCATTTGTAAAATATAGTTATTCCTCCATCATTCTGTGTGGGACCGGAGAAACAATACAGAGCTTTTCACCTTGGAAGGGGAAGAAAGAGAGAGAGAAAAAAGAAAGTTCCCTTCTCAACAAGGACTATAGGGCCCAACCTCTTGGCATCAACACACTGACCTAGAACATCTCTTGTAGAAGGACACAAATATTGTCTTCTGAATTACAGTCCCAGTTGAAGCTTTTCTGCATAGCAGAGCAAATCATAAACATAATGTCCTCATTAGCAGATAAAGCTTTCCCAGGAACAGAATAGTGACTGGGAAATACACCCAGAGTTTCAGCCATTGACCCCAAGACAAAAGGAAGGGCGAGGCCAAGAGACCTGGCACTAAGCTGTGCTAAGGGCCCTCCTGCAAAACCTCTTTCAGGCACTTGCAGGACAGTATCTGCTTTCATTCAGGCTCAGCACCCTTACAACTCAGCACCTTCACCTTCCTGTTTGATGTGACAGTGACTTCTGCAGCAATCACACTCCCCCACCTCCTGGGGATGCTTGTTTTCTCCTGGCTTCATTTACCTTGCCTGAAGTATCAGCCAGTATTCAGCACTGCTGTGTCAAAGAGTCTGTTGCAAAATGCAGGTCAGTGTTTCTCTCGGTTTCATGGTAATCTATGAAAGAAATTATGCTGATGTAAAAAAAGGGTTTAAACAACCAAAGAAGGACTCCCATAGCCAATAACACCCTTGCACCTCATTTCTCTGTCATTCTCCCAGCAATCAGTCCTGGCCAGGTTGTTGCAGCATCATTCCAACAGTTGGCATGAGCACCATCAATTCCCCTTCCTCCCAGTTCCCACCTTCTCCCTCAAATCAGAAACTGCTTTGTATTACTGGAGATGAGGAAGCATCCTCCCCTGGTAACAGATGCAGTATATATAAGGAAAAGGATGAAAAATCAAAAATAAGTCTGTAGTATTTGTAGGGGGGGGGGGGGGGGAGAGAGAGAGCGCATTTGTATGGATCTACCTGTTATCCAAAATTTCTTACATGTAACTAAGCATTTGGTTTGCAGTTTGGGGTAGGTGGTTTCTCATACAAATATATGAGGCTGCATTACAGCTACAAATGTTTCTTTTGAACATATAACACTGTAACAGTATGAAAATATCTCTGCAAACCTTCTACGGGTGACGTTGTTAAGCCTTGCATTTGTGTAAACCCAACAGACTAAAGTAGTATCACCTCTGTTAAAACTCACTCATCAATTTTCTATGAACAGTTCTATAAACAGAGAAAATGTCTGTATCCCTGATAAACTGAGTATTGATATGCAACAAAACCAAGTGTTCAGAAAATTTTCAACAAATGAGGTAATATTCTGATACATATTAAGACCTGTCAGAAAGGAGAACATTTATTGCTAACAAGCTTCCAAAGCAAGCTGGATATGTAGGGCTGCTGGATTTTTTTTTTTCATCAATAAATTGTGGAGGAAATTGCAGAATTGATATTAATCTTGCCCCTTAACACTTCTTCCTTTGAGATTTCCTCACAGTCTATTCAAATTTAATTTCATAAATATCCCTTGAAAGTAGAGGTTTTAAAAAACCGAATGACCTGCATCCCCTGTACTGAAAGGTGAAGTGGGCTATATTTAGAATCACCTTTGCAGAAACGGAACACCTCAATAAATGCTCTGCGTGGCCATTTGTGACAGAGGGTTATGTGTCTGCCAACGCAACCTACATTTTTTACGCTAATAGTACAAGTCAGAATAAATATTATCTCCACTCATGTGACAGACCTTTGATAAAGCAGAATTGGCCTGGTTGATTAGGAGTACGTGTCAAACACAGATAATGGGGGAATCCCTTTCAGCAGTAGCACACAACCTCAGCAACCATAATGAGACCAATTTAACGAGCCTTCTGTTTTACAAGAGATATTAATTGCAGTCCTGTCACATAAGGTACAATTCAAGATAAAATACGTAAAAAGGAGGGAAATTGGATTTCATTCCATTTTTGTCACAATTATAAATTTTCTTGCAGGATCATGAATCTCCCTGCTGCTGATCTAAATACTCTGGGTGGCTGACATGCTGCCATAGAATAACATGCATTGTTATGAACGCTGTTGAACACTAGAAGAATGTCGGGCTTTTGGTTGCATCTTTCTGCCATTATGATTTTTATTCTACTCTAGGCTATTTTTGTTTGTTTGTTTGTCTTGTAAAAACACAAAAAGAAGGCACCATTCCTGCGTACCCATCCACAAGGATGCTTCCTCATCTCTCACCAGTACAATCATCATCTTATAAATACTTCTGCAAGTGCTCCATTTGATACTTCTTCAATGAGGCTTACAGACTTACAGTTAAACATACATCCAAGTGTTGCGCTGGATTGGAGTACAAATTATCTTCATGCAAGTAAATCAGAACTCCCAGTTCAGTCTTTCAAGATTTATATCCTCATCCTATTACTCTTCATAGTAGAATACGTGCTCTCTGTTTGTGTATTATATAAACTTGGTATTGCCAAAGCGCGTGCTCCCAGGCAGGGCTCCCTCGATCGAGGGAGAGGGTGGACCCGCCAGATGATAGATGCTCCTGGCTCCTGCATGGCAGCGAGGATGCTCTCCCACGCTACATCCTCACCTGCGAGTCAGAGCAGCTGCAGGCTGATCACCTGTACGTGGCAGACGCTGAACAGTGGCTGCTGCCCGCGTGTGCGTTGCGGCACTGCCTCAGCCACCAAGTCGCACACCTGCTTCTGTTGGGGATTTACCATTAAAATTAATTCTAACAAATACATTGTTTCTTCAGAGGATGTAACGTGCTTCCGAACCAGATCTGGGTTGTCTCTTAACAATGAGTACACCTGCAGTGAAACACAGTGGCTGCAAAGCTCTGACTATAGTATATTCAGCCCTAAATATTCCCAAATTATATCAAAATGGGAGAAACTTAGAGAAACTTAGTCCTTATTCCTAATCCAACCATCAGGTTAGAAGAATTCAGTTTGCTTAAAGATACTGCAACGGCAGCTTTGCAGACAGCCTTGTTGCTAAAGAGCTGAACCTTAAAGCTTTTCATAATCCTAAACCTCTTGTCCTGGCAATGCCAAGAACTCCAAAAACATGACATGTACAACCTGTGAATGTACCCAGTAGCTTGGTCATCAAAAGGTTGATTTTTGTCTCCTGGCTGAGAAGGAAATAGGTGAGAAAAAGCAAAGATGGGTTAATTTTTCTATAAAATACGTTAATGGTATTCTTTTATTTTTCAGCAAGGAACAAGGACACCCACAAAGACAAATAGACTTTTGGGAATATTTAGCATGTACATAGGGCTTTACATGCTAGCCTGAGATATTATCTCAGACAGTTTAGGACATCATAACAACAGAAGGTCTAAAGCTGCTTGCTTATGAAAGTCCAGGCAAGCCCAGGCCCACCAGCAGAGTGGTTACCTTAAGGGACTTTGGGCAACAAGTCGGGCAGCTTCTAAGTAAACTTTCCTTTCATACAATGGTGCCACCATTTTCTGCACATAGCCTGCATATTCAGGAAACATGGTACTGAAATTCAGCCAGCCATACACATACTGCAGAATTCAAAGTACGGTGTAAGTGTCAGCCAAATGAAACAAAACACTGAAACACACTTTTAAAAGTCTGGTCTTATTCAGCAAAATATTTGCATGCTTTTGGACACCTCCGAGTCATAGTGGTTCCTAAATCCTGTCCTCAAGAAGTGACTCAGGGCCACATTTGGCCCAAGGATACAAATATGTACTAACCTGGATTCTCAGAAGTATCTTGGAGTCCTAATTCATATTTTAAAAGTCCCAGCTAGAGTTTATCTGCATTTTAGGAACCTCAATAACTTTACAAATCCTGTCCAAAGAGTTTAATTTGCTTCTGAAAAGAGGTGCTTTAAAAATTATAAATATGTACTTCACAGTAATAGAACCTCAGCACGTACTCCCATACCTGTTGGACCAGAAAGCAAGTCTGACACTGGAAAGAGCAGCGCTTTACTGCTTGTATGGAAATGCTGAGATCATTCCAGGTGACCCTGTGCAGAGATAAAAGGACCAACAGAGATTTTATAGGCAGTATTTTCTGATTGAAAGAAAAAAAAAATACACAGATGTGAGAACATTCGCTGGTAAAATTACTGAATAATCATTTCATGATTTTGTTTTTTGTTTTTTAAGATTTTCATTAATGGAAAATAATGATAAGGTAAGAAAGTGCAATATATCATTTCATACTCTGCACCCTGACAATATCCTTTCTGAGATTATTCATTTCGTTTTTCTGAAAAGTACCATGTACATATAAGCTACTTAATTAAATACAGGAAGTTATCTTCTAGCAACCCCCTTCCACATTCTGAACATGAAAGAGTACACTAGAATATTGGTAGCCCAATGCAATATTTTAATGTTGGAAAATATATTAGTTTTCAGTAATTACAATGACTCATCAAGAAAGAGAAAAGAGAAAAGAATGAATATATTAACTCAGTTTGATTGCCTTTTGTACTGTCATATCATGAGCAAATAAGAGCCTCACGTATGTAAAAGCAGCACTTGCTCTCTCCTGCAGGGAGATCACTTACCCACTGAGCTGGGACGGACCCTTTTCTGTAACCTCTGTGAAAGTCGCCCCCGCTCTCCCACAGTTAACATGTTCTGAAGATCATTCTTTGTCGTAGTGCCTCTGGTCACATACTAGCAATGGACTCTGCCACACTGGAATTAATCAAACAAACTGCTCCAAGCTTTAATCTTTTATACAGCAGCTAGTGCAACAGAGAGTGTCATCTCATGAGTCCCATATTTGTACGCATTCAGCGGAAGAAATATATGTGTGACATATTGCCTTCACTGTGATCAACATGCCAATTGATATTTTCACCTTGCTCCGTGATAGCTGCTTCCTAAACCAAGCACCTATGAGTAAATAATAGCAAGGACAGATCCGTCCTCTTATATTGAATTTCGACGACCATGATAAAACCTGGGAGTATCCAGAAAACAAGCCTTCCAGTATAAAGGAAAACTAAATTTCCAAACCACCAACACAGACCTGCCAGACAGACAAACATCTAGACTTCTCAGGATCAGTGTTAAAATGCCACAAAGTGGTGCTCCCCCACTCCATAGCCTGGACAAGGTATGGGGAAAGGTGTCAGATGCATCCTAGTGTTTTTGAATGGCTTTTCCAGGACATCTGAAACACCTCAGATGAGCACATACCTGACATCCTCTTGACCCTTCAGTTTGCTCTCCCTGCATGGCACCAGCCCTCTGGGGCTCTCTGAACTGCAAAAGCTCCCAGGAGCCCCTGTTGCAAGGTGGCAGCTGCAACAGATCAAGACATCTAGTTATTGGTTTATGCACCCCCACCTTGTAAAAAACATCCCACATCCACAGTTCAGGCCAAACCCTTCCTTCCTTGCTGAAGTTAAAGGCAATAGTTAATGTCCAGGTCAGCAGTGCAAAAGAGGTCTGGTACCCTGGGGTATGAGATTTTGCATGAGTTGGGGAGTGTGTGTGAAAAGTATTGTTAGCTGCTCTCCTCTCGGCTACCATTAGAGGAAGGTGCTTGTTATTCCAGGGGAAATTAGAATACTTTAAGCTCACAAAGTATTTAAAATGCAACTACTTCAAAAAGACAGGCTACCACTGAAGGTTTCAGCCGTGGCTTTCAGAACCCCACCCTCAGCAAAGCAGAAAGAAAAGAAACGGGAGCTCAGCATTTCTCACAAAATAGGGCTGTGTAAAACCCCCAGGCCAAAAATACTCTTCAGAGATCCTCGGAGAGCATAAAAGATCAAAACTTCAACCTCAGCCCTGCGTATCTGAATTGCTAATAGATGCTCAGTACTGACTCCATCTGCAGCATCGCACAATGAGGATTAGAGGTAATCATGTTTTTGAGGAAAGGGAGTGTTTCACATTGCCAGAAGCATCTTCAAGACTCAGACTCAAGATTATGATATAGCACTTTCTCTCTTGCCCTGCACAAGGGTTTCCAATCACCAGTTTATGAACAGCTGCACCAATACTGCTCTGTTCTTAACTGCTTAATAACAATGGGACATTGCAAAACTACAAAGGCTCATCCTGTTCATTTAACCAGCATGTCACATGGAGACAAAGCATAATGCAGCCCTGTGAAAAGTCCACCCACAAACTTCATTTCACACTATAGAATGAGGGACTTGAGTTCTCTGTCTTCCTCCTCTCGCATGAATTCACATGACAGCAACTTAAACATTTTGGAGACTGCCTTCCAGTAGAATACAGCCTTCCAAAAAGTCACCTGCTTAAAAAAAAAAAAATTAAAAATTTTTCAGTCTACCTTGATATTTCTTTCTTGTTCAAAACTGTTGTGTTCAGTTTGGTTTAAAATGTAAATCAGTACTGAACAATAAAACAGAGCAGTTGCCATTGAAGAGAAAAGCCATGTCATCTTATTAAAATCTAACACTACAGAATTTGCATCCACAGCACTTCGAAGTGAATATAAAATGCTATTACTAGACATATAATTTTTTTCATTACTGAAACATACTGCTTTAAATTGCAAGATAAAGTTTAAAAAACACTGCAGTATTTGTTGTCAAACAGGAGATATTTATTTTATTAATTTAACCCACAATAAAACATCAATTATACTGACACAGTGGTACCAAAAAGGACAAACCCCCTCCCCGCACGCACATACAAACACACACTCATCTTACCCAAAGGTGGCGGAGCAGCCACTCAGCTCCAAAAGGAGGGGCTAAAAGAGCAAGAAAACCAAATACTAACTGTCAGAAAAAGACATTCCTCAGCAAAGCTATATTTGGAAGACAGTGTTATGTTGTTACCACGGTGTGTTGATGGGACTACACAATAAAGGTAGTGTCACAGCAAAAAGAAATTAAAAGGAAGGGACAGTGAAGAGGATTTAAAACTACTATTTTAGGAATCTATTTTCCCCAAACAGAGTGGTAGGAATTAGTGAGGACTGTAGTTAAGCAATCAAATATTCCTGGAAGAAGACCTTTACGTAAACAATTGAATCATTCCTATTTGGTTTTATTCAGATTTTATAAGCCCCAAAATAATTCTTTTAAGCATTTAATTTTACAATTAATTAATTCTCTGCACTGGGAACTGCAACAAACTTGCAAAAATTTTCTTAAATGAGGAGACAGCTGATGGCTCAGGTTTCCCAACACTGCTCATCCTGAGCTTTTCTGAGAATTCATTGACAGACTTCCCCAGCAACACCCCTGTGCAGCAGAGTCTCAGCACTGTAAACCACCAGCATTTACATTTGGTTTTAACAGTCACAAAAAAAATGGAAAATATCCTTCTTCAAACCAAAGGGAGGCTGATAGCTCTGTGTTAAAATGGCATGCAAACAATTAATCAGATCCTGCAACGTGCTGAACATTTTCACCTGCCATAAACTCAAGGTGCTGGCAGGGTAGATCCAAGGGCACAGGTTAGGGACTTTTGCCTGAATACAGTTCCAGATGTTACTCCAACAACAGTTATACCCAGAAACCTCTTTAGCTAAGCACAATCAGTACAAAACGCTGTATTTCCAGTAATATTCTGAAGACTAAGATTAGTTAGCAGTCCTGCAAAGTCACCTGTATTGATGCTAAGGGCCCTGTTTTGGTGTCTTAGTTTAAGCACAGGTGCTGCTCCTTTGATTTTACAAGGGTATTTACCAGGTTAAGGATTGCAGGAGTCAACAGAAATACCAGTCCTCACAATTAGGAGAAAGAACCCATTTAAATGTCATGGTTAAATGAGGCCTTTAACACCCAACTCTCTGACATGCAGGTGAGCACAATAAAATTATGGTAACAAACCTTGTGCAGATACAACTGGAGCAGGATACAGCCCTCAGAGCCAGCTGAAAGCTGCAGAGAGCCAGATGGGAGATCCTCCAGATGGCATAATCACATTCTCCTCTCAAGAAAAGAAAAACAAAGAAAATTTTGAAGTTGCCAGGTGCAAATTCAAGCAGGTGTCAGTCTTCCTCAAGTGAAGCCATTGAACAAAACTGCAGGAATGAAAAACAGCTTACCTAGGTGCTTCTGAAAAATTAAGCTAGAAGATTGTAATGGGAGCAGGATAAATGACATTTCTGTTGCCTTCTTAGGAATTTGAGAAGGGAAAGTGTTCCTCTGCAACCAGGCTGTTAAGACACTACCTTGCAAATAAGAACTCTCTCTCTTTATTGTAATAGGTCTTGACATTGACATTGTCATGCTAATTTGCCAGATTCAATCCTAGTGTTTGCTTGAATTGAAGCAGCAAAGAGATATGAACATCAACCACCAGCTAAGTCCATGAAACACAAAAGCTGCCCTTTTATGGTCAGTGGTACTCCCTGTACTTTTCTTCCTTTTAGCAAAATTAATGGTCAGATCCAGGAAAAATGTAGACCGGCTAAATTGTAAGTTATCTTCTTGTTTTAGGAAAAAAAAAAGAGGAATCTTTGGGGGGAAAAAAAAAAACCATACTGAATCATTTGACAGATCATGTTTCTCAAAGAAAGCAAGCTAAAATTTTATCACAGCTGAAATAAATTGGCAGAGGATTTGGCTGTAACAAAGACACCCTCTAAGCTTGAAGTTTCCCATTTTGTGAGTTCAGAGATATACCTGCCATTGCCTGACCTCCATTTGGGAAGGGCTTCGAGGCAGGAGAGCAGGAGAACTGAGAGCAGCCTGTAAATGGGAGCCAACATGAACACAAGGACTACGTGCTGCATATTGGTATTTGCAAAAGATGCATGGAAGCAGGCTGAATGGGCACACAGACACATCTGCCAAGCCAAGCATAGAAGAAACAGAAAAATGTAAAAGTCCAAAGTCATATTGTGTACGGTTTTTACAAGCACCTTGCTGATGCAGGCCGCAAAGATGGGAAGAGGCTGATTGCTGTCTCACTTTGTAAACAGGAATTTTGATATCTTTGCAAGACACTGGAGTGGTCCAAAAACCTTGGGGAGAGCTTTCACCTACCTTATTTTACCTCCATCTTTCGCACATACACCCTCAGTCTCATGCTGGGTTACAGCCAGCTGCTTATGTGTCGTGCTTGATTAGATATGTAAGAGAACAGGACTTTGTTCCAAACATAGGAGGAGTCAGGCATGAAGCTGCAAGAAAAAGTTGTAGGGAATGAGCATGAAATACCCTGTGCTGGCTTGCCTCATCTCATGGGCTGCACTTTCTCTCAGAGGCTGAGTCCTGCTTTTTATTCCTACAGCTGAGGGTGCTGATCTTCCGGCAGGAGTATGGCATCAGGCTGCTGCTCTAAGCCATCAGCAATCCCAGACTGCTGTTTTCAAGAACACCATTGCTGCCCCACTTCCCTTCCTGGGGGAAGATACACCTTTGCTACAGACAGATTGATTACTAAGAGCGTGAGAGCTAAACAATATATACATTTACACAAATTACATATTGTGTGAACGCAAAGCTTTGTTTCAATCAAAGGCGGCAGCATCCTCAGAGGGAACCAGATGGGGATATGAATAGGTTGAAATTAATGACTTGCAGAGATACAGTAGAATTCAGCATCATGTTGTGTCTCTGGCTAAGTTCACAAACAATTGTCTCAAGAAGATAACAAGCGTTTAAAAGTAAAATCAGCAGCAGCACAGCAATGGGCAAGAAATTTGATAGTAACCTGTAAATCAAACGTCAAAGGTCTTACAAGGCCACTGATTGCAGGTGGACACTTAATAGAAATGTGATACTGTACACCTGATATAGAAAAGCTCTCTTAATCTCTTCTTTCACATGCATAAGTAACTCACACTGCATGTAAATGTCATATCTCTAGTAAACAATTCATTTAAAATCATTTATGTACAGCAGAAAATGTATTTTAATGGTATTTTTCTAAAGGTCAGATAATGCAAAGAAAAACAGATAAAAAGGAGACAAAAGCTTAACCAAGTGATAATTTGAGTCTCCTACTAATAGCTTATATAACATAATGGTATTTTTAAAAAAATAAGCATTACATAAGTGAGAAGGAATAAGTAGCATGGCAAGGTCAAGATCAAGACTCAGGAAATTCCCATTAAGGCAGTTCATCCCAAGTTTACTCTTGCATAAAACAGCATAAGAGAGCTTACTCTTGGGTAGAGTATACAGTATACAAGTATATCAAACAATTATAACATAAAAGTATAATCTTCTCTTTCCAGTACAGATGTGCTAAACCGGAGGATTTTGCTCCAGATTTGATTTTCATTCCCACTGGACTCTGGGAAAGGCCACATACTATGTTTTGACCAGGTCGTTTCAGGACATAAAATGAGAACTAGTTATGAAATTCACTTTCCAAAACCCTCAGTACCCAGAAGTCAGAGGAACTCTGAACTTACAGGACTACCTCTATTCTATAGCTTGCCAGACAAGCTTGACTTCAAAAGTTTCTATCAGGCCAGGACAAGTTGGTCCTTCTTATTTATATGTGACAGTGCCTGGTGTCACATTGTACACTTATGCGCTAGACGGGCCACACTTCCCAAAAATGTATTTGCATTTTCCCTCCATCCCCAGACAGCACAAGCAAATGCATGCACATGCACCAGGGCAAATTCAGCTTAGCAACAGAAGCTATCAGAACATGAAAAGTAAAGTTATTATTTGCAAGCCCTTAACAGGAAAAATATCACCCCTCTGGCCTTCCTAATGCCATGTTGGGGTATACACACACATGTACATCCCAAAGAGTTTAGAATAATTTTAAGGCAAATTTTGCCTCTACTTTCTATTTGTTAGTGTGTTTCTGACCTACAGCACCATTAATTCTAACAATCCAAGATATTCTCTCTTTCGGGAGGAAACAGCAAGACGTGCTAAATACAGTGTACACTTACTAGCTGTGTAGTGGCTTCTCAAACAGCAATAACCATAATAAAGTTGTCAGATCTTCCTTCTCACTTCTCGTTTGACACTGTAACTGTCTCTACTATCTCAAGTTATTGTAGCGGGTAAGAGTCACAGCAAATAGCTCCTGTAATTATCAGCATGTTTATGCGTCCCCAGATACAGCTATTCCCTGGATTTCCAAGAATATTCCCGAAGAGTTGAGTCTGAAAAACAAACAAAATGTTTTAAACCACAAAGAAGAATGCCAGTTGCCTCCTTGCAGCCTGGGCAGGCTTTAAACAGTAGGATATTTTGTATTCCTGCCCAATAGTTCCCCTCAAGGGCAAAGGGCTTGGTCGTGTGTCTGACAGTAGGAGCAGGTTTCTATCCCCCCAGCTCTGAGGAGAGTTCAGCCTCCTGCAAGAATAGGGTCAATATCACCTGGTAGCTTCCTTCCCCTGGTGCCACACACTTTACCTGACATTGTGCAGACACTGGCTGAGTCATCCAGCAGTCAAGTGGCAAACACTTTCTTGGAGACCTTTAGAAGAGGACACTGATGCATCTTTACTGCACCACGCTGCCTGCACAGCCAGGGCCATGTGCTGCTGCCTGCGCTGGATCTACTGGAGATGTTGGTCAAGGTCTCTCGCAGCCAGCTCAACTCCTTGCAATGTCAGGGTTGCTCCTTATTGTAGACTTGCACACCTAGAGATCAGTCAAATTTTAAACTTTTGCACAACGTTCAGTGGGACATCATTGCCGAATCCTTCTTCAGTGAGCATCATTACAAATTCAGCAGCTGGTGAAATACCTATCTGCATCTATTGTCATGTTTGGGGGGTTTTAAAGATGCATCACAGTCCACAGTCGCTATTCCCCTGGAGCACATGCTTCAATGTTTTGAGAGTTTGCCAAGTGGGCCAAGCCCACAAGGTTCTTAAGTTCCCACTAACACGGTCTGCCACGCAAAGAAGCAGAAGAGGTGTTGCTGGGGAGCTGCATGCGGGGCAGCATCTCAGCAGGCAGGTTTATCACACTCCCCCTTCCCTTGCAATGAGCGTCCAGACAACAGTGACAGGCAATTGGGCTGTGTGGATGAGGCTTGAGTAGTCTGTAGGATGTAGACTAGTTGGGCTTGGGCCTGCTGAAGAAAGGTCTTTCCCAGTCTGGTCCATGGCCCCTAGCAGCCTGAGGAATGACTCGACAATGCCATGTCCCTGTCAAAAATGACATCAGAGTTGATGCAGATATGCGGTGTGGCAAAATAACATTGTGTTCTTCCCACCTTACAAACTGCGAGTAGCTGAACTATTCAAGTTACCCCTTCCAGCCTTCAGAGCAATCCATCAAATGAGGGACTTGCAGATGGAAAGGTTTTTATCTAGGAAAGAGAACTGGAAAGGACCACTGGAGTCAGAAAGGCATTTAGCCCCAGGGCCAAACTGCTTTCCCTTTTTATTGCTATCTGCTGCCACTGTAGTGACCCAGGACATTCCTGTGACACTTTCTAATTTTGTGGCTTTTGATCTTTTACGCTAATGGTCTCAATTTTATCAGACGGTGCTAGAAAATTTCATCACTTGGGAAAAGAGGGAGGAAGCTGGATGTTTTGTGGACCAGTCAGAACTACAAGTACTCGGCAAGTCTGTTGGCCTAAAATGACACAGAATTACATCATTTTTATTGATTTTTCAAATGTTACATTGAAGGAGCAAACATACTTTCAAAGAACAGTCTCAGATACTACAGGGAGAGAAAGGCAAGTCAAGTATACAAGCAAGGAGGAAGGGACTGATCCTAAAAAGCCATTTGAGTAAACTTACACACAGGATCAGTCACACAGCATAGTACGTAGGAAAGATAGACAGCAGTTAAAATATTCTTCCCCAAAAGGCTCCTGCACCAAAGCAGTCAAGGGTCTTTGTCTGCTAGATAAGGCTTAAGCCTGCGTGAGCTCTTAAAAATTATAGTGATTATTTTCAACAAAAGAATTCTATGAAGAACAGAAATTAAAGGCAGAAGCAGGCTCCTAGCTACCTATAATTCCAGGTGTAAAATCCTTTTCTCTTAGAAAGAATTCAAGTTACAAAATGAGTTTTATTTGGTATGCTATTACACAGCTTTATGCTTCTTAATTTCTCTGTTCACTCACCTTCTGGAGAAAGGAAAAGGAAATTAAAACCAAAAGCTGATAGTAAACACACATTATGAAATATGAAGAATCATGGGACCAACTGACCACTCCAGTGATTATGAAAACTGTAAACGACTCCAGTGATTATGAAAACTGTAAACTATTTAAAGAGAGCACTTTTCACTGCTCTTCATTAGGGTCTGATTACCTCAGCCATTAACATTTGGCTCTTATTATTATGATTGTGAAATACTGTTCACACTAATGGACAAAAGAAAGTTGACGTGGCTATCTTGATTAACTCATCAATAATCATTTGGAATAATTTTTCTTCATTCACTGGATGAATCATTCACATGTCCTTTAATATTGAACATTGTTGTATAGTAAATTAGCATTAAGATTACCCACATCTGGGAGCTACTCTACTTCAAAGCATAGCTCAAAAGAGATTTCAAATGTGAATTTTACTTAAAAAAAAAAGGAATATCAGAAAACAATGACTTCTTTGTAATCGTTCAGTGCACCAAGACATGTAGCCCTCGGGTTATGCAACTGAGCTCAACCTTTAAGCCACCAGATACTCAATATGTAAAAAACATACTCCCCATCTATTTGCATTCTTCTCCGGAGAGTAAAGCAGAACTCTCATTCCTCCTAAGGCAAATATAAACTCTAATAATAAATTGAGTAAAATGAAGTCACCTTTACCTAAACAGATAAGAATATAACCAAAGCCCACCAGGCTGTTTGTGGATCCAACCTTGCAAACCTCCACTTGTGCAAGGTTTCATAGTTGGTGTAACTGCACACTTTGACTGTACACGTGGAAGTAGGTCCTGAGAGCTCAGCCCTATCTCCATGCAAAAAGCCCTGACAAGTCAGCTTCTTGCTGAGGTTCGTCTGAGCAGGACAAGAGGAGGTGAGCTTCTCCTGGCTCTAAGCCATGCCATGGTCACCGTGGCAAGGTAATGACCTACCTCAGCTCTTTGCAGCAGCAGTTTTCACATGCCTCAAAAAGATAACTCTGTGAAAACGCAGTGATGCCCACCTCCTCCTTTCAAAAGCCAACACTAACAGCCAAGACAATTCTCAAGATACTCAAGAGGCTTGGCTTTTCCCATCTCAGTGTATTTTGCTCCATCTCTTCTCCCAAAACCACTGCTTACTTCCTCTCTGAAAATGCATCAAGCAGCTGTCTTACCATTTAGCCCTTTAGTACCCATTGTATTGAGACCTCCACAGCTCTGAGGAAAGGCAAGCTATTTCTTCCACCTTCCTGACCGTACCCATCGCCTGACAGTAACAACCACTGCAAGTCAGGTGGTTAACCATCCTGTGTCCCAAACGCAGCCCATGGCAGATTGTCAGAAAGAAGATAAAACAGGGTAGATGTGTAATGCTATGTCTATGGCACACTTTCTCACTCTGCAGCAATTTGCACCTTAGGAGCTTCCTGAGCCAGGCAGGGCATCTTTGCATTTAGCAGATGGATTTTTCTTCCATTGATTTTTCTAATTGCTTTGTGAACCATGTAAGCCTGTTACAATCCACAGCATCCTGTGGTGGTGACTTCCAGAGTTTAACTGCACACCGTGTGGAGAAGTAACTTCTTTTGCTTGTTTTCAGTCTACAATCTGGTCATTTTTTTTGATGGCTCCAGGTAGGTGTATAGGAGGAGACAAGGAATAGTAATTCCCTATGCACTTTTTTCATAACTGTCAGGATTTTACAGCTTTCTGTAACCTCTTCCTCCATTATGTCTCTTCCATGCAGAGAAGTGCTAGCCTTTCAGCTGCACTCATGGTTTACTGCAATGACCAAACTGGTTTTCCTATCTTCTGTTTCCTTCTCTTTTCCTTATTTTGTTTGGGTTTTGCCCACTACTGGGCACTGACTAAATGTTTTCAAGACCTGTGATAATGCTATCGTGACAGTAATCAGTTCATAGCCCATTACTGTGCATACAGTATCAGGTGTGTTTTCCTCATGTGGGTTAATTTACTTTAATCTGTACTGAATTTCATTTGCCTTTTTTATTTCCTAGACGGTCTATAGAATGAAACTTCTGTACAACTTTTAAAGCCTTTATTTTGTCAATATTTTTCTTTAACTGTCCTAAATAATGTCACATCAGTGAACGCAATCACTACACCATCACCCACTTCACAAGCAATTATCTATGAAGATGTAGAACAGCCCAGGACCAGCAGTAGTTTCCAAAGAACTCTCCTGTGACATCTCTCCATTGAGCAACCCAATCATTTATTCTTGCTCCTTGTTTCTACCTTTAAATAACTCATTTATCCATGTAAAGAACTTCCATCTTTCACAGTTCAGTTTCTTTAGGAAGCTTTGGGGAAGGGCCACGCTAAAAGAAGTTTAAAACTGGGGAAGAGGAGAAATAACAAATCACTTCCATTTCTTTATCTCCCACTTTCTCTCATTCAGACACACACCTCTTGGTTACAATCTGCCATGAAAATAATCTTTCTGAAGACTACTGCATTTTCTCTTTCTGTAAATGGTCTTTCTTAAATAGCATGGTTCCCAGTTGCTGTTATACGATTATTCTTATAACAGCAACAAAATCACCAAGCGTCATTTCATTAATTCACCCACTGAAAAACTGTTTCACAAGAAGGAAGTTACCACTGGGGATGGAGAAGGAGAATAACATTTGTTTGATAGTAAAGATTAATTGGAAAATAAACTGCGTAATGGATACTTGTGGAGGAATAAATAACATAATGGAATATTTGGGGTATTTTCCTATCTTTATGTACAGCAAGTAATCTATATAAATCCCCCACTCATAGAGATGAGAATAAATGCTACATAAATATTAAAATACCTTTTATAGTTACAATGGGAAACACATCTTCCTGTGCTTTACAGCTGAAATAGCGCTTATCTGCTCTTTTCTCTCCGTGCTTTATGTAGCAGCTATTTCAGCACGCCGAATCTGCCTGCTGAGCGAGGAGGGCAGCTGTTCATCTGGTGCACATTTCCACCGCAACGACTCCGGCAGGAACATTTGCACCTCCAGCCAACGCTATTGGCATCAATGTTGCCAGCGGGATCTGCAAGATTTCCGCTCTTTCATATACCTATCGTATGACAACACTTGAATTGTGTAGGTTTGTCATTTCAGCAGACACAATTCAAGATCGCTTGAGCGTATTCTCAAAGCTCAAAAAGAATATAAACAAAGGAAATGACATGTGGTTTTATGATCATTGCTATAAAACATTTTATCAGCTGAGGGACAGTACCCCAAGCTGCAATACATATTCATATGAATGATTCTTAGTTGACCAGGTAATTCTCTTAATTTTGCTAGTTTTTTATTTATTCTAGCTTCTTAGCCATTGCCGGCCAATCTCTGTGTCAGGTTTGGGGAGGGATCTGGCCTAGAAACTGGGCATTTGAGCTTACAGAAGCAAAAATACTTTTTTGCTACCATCAGCTACTAAGATTTGCAGAATGAGAAATATTTTCATTTTCTCCCTTCTGCTGCCCTGTCATTTTTCTGAAGTCTAAGAAGATAGGTGCCTTGAAAAGCCACCACGGGGTGGGGGGTGGAGGAAGTGAAATTAAGACTTAGACATGTAATCAGTGGTTCTGAATAAAAGATCCAAGGCACTGAAATTCTTACATTTAACGATAAGAAAATTTTCCATCAAAATCTACACCCTTTACCCAAGGAAAAAATAATTTTGAACAAAAGTTCTGTTTTCCAGTTGGATATGGTTTTGGTTGAGAAGCTTTCATCAGTTTTGATGAAGAACCCACTGAGAAGCCCCAGTTTTACTGGGCCAGAAAGGAGATGCCAGTCAGTGTCTGTTTCCCTTTTCATCATTATAGGAAGAAGTATTTATATAGAAATAGTCCCCATGCAGTTCAAAGTCTTCCATGTTCTCTGCTAAATACACTTCCTTTTTCTCACAATGAGCACATTTGCAAATCTTTTCTGGGGCATATTTTTGTACACACATTTATGATTCATGTAATTCTTGTTTCCAGAAAATGGCTCCTTTAACTGCCCTTAATTAAGAAGCCTTTGTATTTTTGATCCATATAATCTTTTCCTTAATAATTAATGTATCATAAAGGTAACAGTGCTTAGTGAACCAATTTTTTTCTTCATTATTTTGTTTGAGAAACCAAAAGTTGTCCTTTTGCTCATCACCCGAGTCAAAATTGCATCGACAGGGGAGAACATGTAAGTAGAAACTTTTAGAGCAGTAAGAAGTGAGAGTGTGAGAATGAATAAAGACAATCGACATTACTTGCCTGCTCCAGCACACAAACATGGTCTGTCTACTACACACAGCGGGAGCTATTTATGTACTGATGAACTCGATATACCTGAAGATTTGTGCAGTACCATTATATGATCATAAAAGATGTTGGAAACAATGAAAATAACTGAAAAAAAAAATCTTTGAAGTAAAATATTAATAGATGAAATTTTTCAGTATGTTGATTAAGATGTTCCCATTTGTGAAAAATTCAGTGCCATTCACAATGTACAGTTTGGTTTAGAGTAAGTGGTGAGAGGACTGGATCATTAGCTGCAAAGAGGAAGACCCTCAACTCTTCAATAATGTAGCTGCACTGCTGACCCACTGCCACATAAAGTCAACTTAACACCTCATGAGGTCTAAGTGGAGAAAACCAATTAAATACTGTTTCCAAAAAGATCTTATTTCCAAAAAGCACACAGGTAGGATATAATTTGGGTGTTAGTCTTTGGCTCCCAAGATCTAAAAAATCCACCAAACTGACAAGAACACAAAAAGATATCCTTCAGTATTATGTATATGTATATGTATATGTATATGTATATACACGCGCACACACACACACATAAAAATATGGTTTAATCATGTTTAAAAATAGAGGAGACTAAGATCAGTGGCTTTTCTACCATTTTGAAGCATGACACTCCTTTCCTATTCCAGCATCCTTCAGACACAGATCACATGTGACCAGATCAGTTCAGATTTCATCTGAGTGAAGTCTTGGGCTCTGCTCTATAGGAAATATGCAAATACTAAAAATAGCTGCTTGAACTAGAATTAATCACAGCATCATGCCCCATTCCCAAAATGACTCCAGTGACAGGAGGTCTGAGGAAAAGCATCTAAGAGTTTTGAAGGAGCCGGATCAGAGCGCACATTTGATTTATGTAAAAATAGGATGCCATGTCACCTGAAGCTATATGTTAATTTAGTATAGTTTTTACATTGATGGGGCTGTGCTATTAATGACAGGGTAGAGCTCACTGTGCAGTACCAGGCATATATCAGCATTAATCAATTAACAGAAACAATCACCTTCTGAAATCCCTCAGTATGTACAGATTCTCTGGCATAAACCAGAGTATAAGTACTTTCTTTTGTGTATTTAATGTAATGATAATTTGCTATTTCTTAAATTAGTATCTGCTGCTTGTAGTCAGCTTGTTTCATTGATCTCCCTTTCTCTGTCACCTTGTTTCTTTGTTTTTAAGTATTTTTCTTTTAAATCAAACCTTTAAAAAATTTTCATAATAACATCTGCAATTAAAAGAATAATGTTACTTTTCAAATAAATTCTTGGCAAATTAAGTGCCTTTTATGGACAACACACCAACTTAATTTCCATGCTTTAAAAATTAACCTACCTTTCACTGAAAAATATAAAGCCTATGCTTGCATACAAAGTCCACCTGATTTTGTAGCTTGGTTAAAAAACAGTAATCATAATAACATGGTGAAGACATATTAACCTAGTTTTATGATGCACTAAGTAGAGCTTGAGTAAACAAAAATAATCACAAAGGGAAAATTTCAATGTTAAAAAGTGTCTAACACAACAGCATTAATCAGCTATTGTGGTCCTCCCGGCTCCTGAGGCTGCAAGGACTGCCTGGTCCCAGGTCCCCCTGGCTGAGGGACCGCTCACAGCCCTGGGGAGCCACCACCACACCACCAAACGCAGGACTGTGTCCAGTAAAAGTAAATGCACCCCATGCTGACTCCAACAGCTAGGATGCCTTTTGGCTACACCTCCTGGAGGCTTTTGCTTTGCGGGGAGAAAGAGAAGATGCCTGCTGTTCCGAAGGGGAAAGGTCCCTTGTATCCCCAGGAGTTCCTGGCCCCTGCCCTTTGCTGACTGCTGCTCCTCCATGCTGGCCGTGGGATGACAAGGGAGGGGAAGCACCAAGAGGGCAAGGGGTCTTGTGATAGCTACACTGTGCCACCATCTTTGTCGTTTTCTTCTGTTTCATCAAAAACAAACTGCAGCCAACCTTGTGAACTTTATCTGAAGCATCCACATGAGCCCTAAAAATGCAATTCAATTCTTTCCTATAGCACTTTGTTCTGAATAAGTCTTTATAAAGCCCCGTTACTGTCTAGGCCTTTTCATTTATTTATTTATTTATTTAATGTACACCAATAAACGAGTAGTTGCAAAAGACTCTGAAACAGCTGGCATATAGCATGAGTCAGATATTAATTGGCAAAACATGAATATTATGAGTGACAAGTGTTTTACAGCCAGGTTTTTCTGATAATGCAGAGTACGTGCAAAGAAGGGCCAAGACTAGAACTGCCGGAGGAGCTCCTTCTTCGTGTGCCAGGCAACTCCTGGAAGAAAAGTCTTGCTGATTGGCAAGACATGGCTCTCAAGGCTTCCTCCTGCCAGGCTTTTAGTCTGAGCCTCCCATTTTGGACCATACAATTACTCAGGTTTGCAAAAGCCAAAGCGCTCCTGTTTGCATATGCACATCCCCACCTGTGGAGGTACACCGGGAGACAAGAATAAGAGGTGCTTCACAGACACAAGCTGTAACAGGGCTCTGCATATGCAACCAGGTGGGTGAGACCTCTCATAGTGACAGCTAGCGGTATTACCAGGTCTTACAATGTTACTAAAAGCCATGTGGGTTTTGGTACTTTTCCTCAAGGTGCAGCTCCCTCTTAGAGGCACGTGGTTCTGGAAAAATCCCTGCATTCATTTTTTTAAATGCTGCTAGGTAGCAAATTTGGCCTTGGTGAGAAATGTTGGACAGACTTTCCAGAAACTCTGAGGACTAACCCTCAAACAACTCGTTTTCAAAATCTTAATGACTTTTAAGCTTGCTTTTTCTTTTTTTTCCCTTCATTTGACTCTTGATTTCAGCAGAATTGAAGAAGCGCCGGCGCAGCTTAGAACAGCAGTTGTTGGCACATTACCTACCACCCATGCCTGCATACTTGCTGTGGACACAGGCCCGTGCACAGACTTATACATACGACTGCTGGCCTGTCTTCTCTCTCCTGCCTCCCCCGAAATGTCCTAGCTTAGGCCTTGGGACAATAAAGGGCATGCAGGCTGCTTTTTTACTCTTTGAAACACCCCCGGAGAATCATTCCCAGGCAGAGGAATGCTCACTATGGCCGTACCCAGTCAAGCTAGAATAGCAGGTCTGCATGACAAAACTCTTAAAGCTATCCCATTCACCACGGCTATTTGCTTGCCTTGGATTTCTTGCCTTTCATTTCCTGCATGTGGGGAAGGTGTGGAGCAGAGCCCTTGCAAATCAGGGTAAAAAACACCAGAAGAAGGGCTTTTTGCACAAAAATTGAGAATGCTTTCAGTTAAACATACAAGCACCTAAGCCCCTGACTGCATCTTCTTCAGGTTTCAGTAAGTCTAGCTCTGCTGCTCTTCAAGCCATTTCCACCCACAGTTACCCCACCCATGCACCCTTTCTTCCGCACATAATAAAACAAACAGTAAGCATGCAAAAAAAGTATCCTATCACCATGTCACTCAGAGTTACCCCATCACATTCGCGAGTCTGCCTGTCAGAATACAGCTGCTGCAAGTTTACCTGAACGCTCAGAGTTTGTCATTTCATGACTGGAGGCTGTGAATTGCAAATAATGCAAGTACTAAAATCATAGCCCAGTGCCAGCTGCCCTGTGGGAGGGACTATAAACTCTGCAGCCAGAGTAAACAGCAGGATACTTTGAGTGACCACTGCTTCATCCTCCCACACATATCTTATTCATCTTGTCGCCTTTTGACGACATTAAAAGCTGCTGTAGCATAAAAAGAAATATTAATCTGCAAGAGAAATATGAAGAGCAATTTAATACTCAGGCAAGCTAACAGATCTGGAACCATGGCATAGCTGTTACTGTCATCAACCAGCTTTCTAACTGAACATAAGTTTTGGTAAGTTATGATTGTCAAGGAATACAGAAGTAGAGAGAGTACATACGACTTTTCGTGTGACCCAAAGAGGTGCAAAACTAACCATGCTTTATTAGATAGTGAAATAGTTGCATTTAAGCCATTGTGCAGAAGACACAAGCAAAGCTTAGAAGAGCTCCCTTGTTTTCCACAGTTTTCAATATCATCATTCCCCCTTCTTAGAGGTTATTGAAAATTATTATGTCTTGACTTCATCAAATAGTTGGTGAAAATACAAAAGAGAAATGAGATGCTGAACTGCCCTTGTCTTCTAGGCAACATTTTATCTTTTACACACAAAGCAGCCAGCCAAGTGTTTCTGAAGGAATCGTGTAAAGCTTTGTCGCTAAACCTGTAACAGGGTTAGTGTGGACAAGTAATAAGGCACTCCTTACAAAAACCCTCCCCCAATCTTTGCAAAAGAGCCGATTCCTCTATTAGACCAGCACAAACCCTCTGAGCTTAACAGGTCTAATTTTCAGCCTGCACCAGTAGGATACCCAAGGCAGGCCCACAGTTACTAGCCCAGTTAATTCTGGTAAGGAAAAAGCCCAAACAATCTTCAGAAGAAACCGAAACAAAGGCTCAGCAGCCAGTCATTGTGACTTTAACTAATCAGAGAGAAACCACCTGCAGGAATACCCTCTTTTCTGTTTACTCCCAGCAGAACCTTCCAAATGATGATTAATCACTGAATAAACTGAACAACTGACAATGACATAATGACAAAGGGAAAGGCAGAGAGGGGCACCAGCACTGGTGGATGTGGCTCGAGCATGGGTGGGTGGAATGGCCAAGGAAGATGGATGGCCTGAAAACGCTTGACACTTAAGTATCTCCTCTGTAGCAGGAGGACGGCTATGCTAAACCAAGCTGCCAGCTTCAAGCAAATAATGCTCTACACAACAAGCTGACACACTTCCTTCAGCTGTCAGCAGCAATGCAGAGGGGCAGCTTCCTCAGGAACAAACTAATGAGGCTTTTAATTGGGATGTGAAGCCCTGATAATAACAGAAATAAGAGATACTGTAAATGACAGGATAATCCATTACAGTGGAAAGCACTGTGAATGTTTTACTGATTATATGCACAGATTATCCTACCTATGTCCCTACTAATTTGAAAAATGATGAATCATAGGGTTCAAACAGGACTCAGATGAGTCAATTAGACTAAGTAGTGATATCAAAAGCTCATATTTTCTGCACTTAGGAATCAAGCATGTTTTGCCTAACAACAAACAAAAATGAGCTGTGTTTCACGCTCTCAGTTGACCAAGTCATTAGCAACATGGAAGAATACTTCTTTAAATTTTCCATATTTTCAGATGTTCTTGCCCCCATGGAGTCCTTTCTGGCAGATGTTTATTAGCAGGAAAAACATTTGCAGGAAATGAAATATTGTCTTGCAGCATTCTGCTGATTCCACTTCTAATTTTATCAGTTCAGGGTTAGTTTAGGTGTTTCAGTGAGTATCAACGTAACGAGAAAACTTTTGACTGCTATTAGCCAAACTCTGCACATTCAGTACTCAGACCAAAATTGAGCTCCAGTGTACAACTGGGGCATCACTTCTTCTCTCCTTACGCACATAATGCTCTCCCTGAAGTTGAAATGCAAGTGGTATAAGATTAAGCCTTAGGGACAAATTCACTATACATCGTGGTTCAGGCAGTTATTTACACTAATGCAGAATGATTAGGTAAATCTTCACACCCGCCAGGAGATACATGGGCATTAAGCACCTTACTGCCTTTGAAAACCTGGCTGATAGATCACCTGATTTGAAAGGTGCTTTTTATTGAACAAAGAAAGATTGTCTGGCTCAGTCTTGTGCCAGTTCTGCACTGGATGAAACAAGTAGCAAAATTCAAATAATGTCAATAGGAGTAAATCCTTTTCCGCTTACTTTGTGATTGGTTTTGTTTGATCTTAGGAATGTAGCACAGGTACAAAAGAGGATTTGAAACAAACTGAATCAAAAAAAGTTTTGATGGTTTGGTTTGCTGCTTTTGGGATTTTTTCCCCTCTTCTCATAAGGAAAAAAAAAAAGAAGTGAAAGGGAAGTAATGGGATAAATCAAATCCTAGATGCTTTTATTTTAGCTTCAGGTTCAGTTAGAGCATTTTCCATTTTGACTTACTTCAGCGAAAGCAGGAATATCTCCACGTATCTGAAAACTGCTGTGAATATTTTCTATATCTCAAAAGGCATTTTTTTGTAGGGAAAAACATTCACAAACCACTTCAGCTACGTAGAATATAAATTAAGTCCGATCTCATTCCAATTACGGCAGTTTGCATTTTCTCACTGATTTAACAGAAAACAGACAATTAAGATGAGAGTTACTGCAATGATGCATCTGCACTTCCAGACTTTAGCCTATGTCAGTATTTTTATAGTGTACTTCCTTGGCCAATGGTTTACTAAAATCTAGCTTTCCCTACCTTTTTCTATAAAAGGTCTCTGTCATCAAATGCAGCTTTAGAAATATCTTAGCTTTGAAAAAAATAAATAGAAATAGACATTTGAGGACTGAGACATTTATACAAACCCAAAGTAATTTCTTGGGGGCAGAAACAATCGTCCAGGAGCTTTTATCATTACAAAACCAGGATCTTGTCAAAGTGCCCAGAGAAGGACTTGCTCAGGGTGTCTTTCTGTAACAAGCAACGCAGAGACTATTCCTTCTGTACGATACTCCTTCTCAGCACAGGAGGTGGATTAACTACATGTAATAATGTGCAGTTCTGTGCAATAAGCTTGCAGTTGCTACATGCGTGAAACTGTATTTGGCTCTGTCTGAGAAGCCTCCATCACTCCACCTCCTCAGCAGTATGGGCACTTTCCAGCTTTCCTGTTTAAGCTGCTTTGCAAGAGGGGGGCAGAGAAAAGTGACAGTATGAACTATAGTGTCGTACTTAAAGTAAGGCTCGGAGCCCAGTCATTGCTCAAGGACTACTTGTGTATTCTGCATATGACATCCTGATTTCAGCTGAGACACTGCAGATCCTTGAGTGGCCTAAACCCTTTTTGAAGACAGGGTTTGGTTCCCAGTTTCACTCATGAACTTTCAGAAATTGTATCTGTCTTTAATTACGATATTACAGGACTGCCAGTGTTTCCTAGGAACACCGCTACATACCCTGAAAGGGCTCCCGAATGTAAGTGTGTGCATTTTCAATATTTATACTTCCATCCTGCCATATTTGCTCCATTCCTCCACCCTATCGAACAGTTCCTCATGACAGCTATCCTGCACATTATCACCAGCTATCCGCACAAGCATCTTCATGTTTCATGTTTACTGTTTCTATTCCTTAAAATTCACATCACTCACGATAGATGGTCAAAATCCTCCACTCAAAACCATTCCTACTCTTTCACTGGTACAAACAGTCAGTACTAATTCTCATCAAAATTCTCCCATGTCAATTGGGTGCTCACCCCAAACCTTCCAAACTCTCCAGTTATTCTGAGGAGTCTTAACTCTTAACAAGAATTGAGCTTCTTATCGAAATCATCTAGGAGTCTTGGGCCCCAATATTGTGTATTCCCACTGCTTTGCACAGTCCTTTGTCCAAGGACAATGCATAAATTTAAGGAGATCATTTAATGTTAAAGGTACAAGCTTTCCTACAGAAAGGAAAATTTCGTTTTCAGCTCTGCCCAGACACTAGTAACTATTGCCAAATTTGCTAAATATTTTTTCTCTACACTGACATCTTTCTATTACAGCACAGGCTTTTCCCCAGATTTTTGGAATACCAGTCTGTGATCTCTGCTGTCCTCTCTGAGAGGTGATCATTATTCACAACTGCGCTAGCTGCTTCTTGATACTATTTTTCCTCACATTCATGCTTCTGCATCTGTATCTTTGGTCAACCTCCCCAGTCCTTTTTCAATGTCTATTTCCCACAAATATTTTGCTTATTTCCTTTAGATTTTGCATATGTATTTCTTTTGATCCAGACAGGATCAGGAGATGAAGATAAAATGTTTTGAAGAAAAGCTTTCCCTCTGTATTTATTCCTGCTTTTTATTTTGCATAGCTCTGTTCACTGGCTCCTCAGAAAGAAGTTCTTGTGACCTTTGAAAAGTATGGATAAGATAATTTGAAAAGGCTCAGCTACAGACGAGGTTAGAAAATTTGTGAACAGGCAGGGAAGAGCAGATAACTTTGTTACTCTTCCTTCATTTTCTTTAGATACTTCTTTTCTGAATTCTTATAAAAACATACATCCCAGTGAGTGAGGAAATAGTAGAGGAGAAATAGGAAAGTACAGACAGTGCATTTTCCCTTCAAAATGTTTGAAACATGTTGTGCTGTTTCTTTGCAACAGTGAAGATTGATGTCTTTTTTAGGATAATGCTTCAAGGAACTACATTACAAAAAATACCAGCTTCCTTTCAGCTAGTTCTCTGCATGTGGCAGGATATTGGTGAAAAATCAGCAAATTTGGGATGTTAATGTTCAACCAGGTACAGTGAAGGGTGCAAAGCACTTAAAGACGGATCAGCTTGACAGACTCTGCACTCCAGCCTATTTAGCCAGGCATGTACTTTAGTTGTAAGTTGCCTTGTTTAATTAGCTACTGAGGTGTTCCATCTTCATCCCTAGTGCCTCATGCCTCAGAGGACGTAGAAGCAATCACTGGTTGGGACTATGACGGAGCAGGGCTTGATTGTTCTACAAGATGTCCCATGGATGGGGACTAGACACTGTTGATTAACCATTAACTTTGCAATGCTTAACATCAGGGTTTTTTCTTTCAGTGATGCTAAGATAGACACTTTGGAAAGATCTGAAATGCTGTGTAGAAGATGACAGATTGCTTTGTGTATTTTAAAAAGGGCTGATTACAGCAGGCTCTACTACCAGAGCAATTTAAGAATGAGAAAAACATGGGAAGAGATGGTGGAATTTCTATGAGACCTTTTGAAAAATACATACACACACACAAACACATTTGAAATATGTATAGAGATGTCTCTATTGAATGTATTTCTAATGAAATACATATATAGGATTAAAGCATACCTTGCTGAAAACTCCTGCAAAAACACTTTCTAGCAATCAGCAAAATTCATCAGTCCATAGGTTTATGTTGCTTTTACAGAGGGAAGAAGAGAGACTTGTGGAAGAAAAAGTAGACGTGGACTAGTCTGAATAGCAGAGAACTGGTTGCAGAGACCACACTGAAGTAAGTGTGCTTCTTAAAATACGTATTTCCAGTGTGCTGTGTTCACTGCAAAACCACTTGAAATCTTTTGTACCATTGACTTTCCATCGTGAAATACCACCACAATTTAATTCTTGGATGCTTCAAAAGGATTTCTAGGAGCTCTGCTGTGGAGTGTTTAATTTTCTTTATGAGGTTAGGTTATGCATTTAGGTTATTTTAGGTTATTAGTTAGTTAACAGTCTAGACTTTTATACCTACCCCTTGCTCTTGACTCCAAGTAACTATATAAGTGAGAAATTTTCATTAGTGCCCAGGAAAACAACTTTAGTCCAGTGCTGGCTATTACAGTATTCACAATATGCGTCAGGTTTAACTGTTCAAATTAGTAAGCCCATTCTCCTGACCTCTGAGCTTTCTTTTTCCATCCCTTCAAGAAAGTATTGCAGAGAAGGGCACAGCAATCAAGCCTTGATATTGCCGCAAAGCCTTCAAATTTCTTCAGCCATTTCAATTTGTGGTTAGGCCCACTGAGACCACAGAAGAGCACAGACCTCTCTCTGGCAATGATCTGCACTTAGTGCTGGGCAGAGATCCAAGTTTCATGATCCCATTTACATGGGTTTGCAGCATGGTGGAACTGACATCTTGATTTACAACAGCCCAAGTGAGATTAAGTCATGTCAGAGCTGACCATGAAAATGGCCAATGTGACGTTTTGACCAGGCCCGGTCATCAGTAGTGTCTCCAGACATCCCATTCCTATTGACCAGAGAGATCAAATGACAGCACTGAAAAAGCACTCATCTACCTAAAGGGAGTCAGCTTAACTTTCTCAACTTAGTATCTCTCTTCATTTGTTTAGGAACAGAGGGATATCCCTCTGCTTCCTCCCTGACATGTCAATAATCTGCCAGACATCAGTGAAAACACTGCCATCTCCAGCTGCCCATCACACACCTCTGGGAGTAGGAGCAGCCCTTCAGCTGCCACAGCTCACACCCAGCGTGCTGGCTGAAAGCAAACCTACTGAAGAGCACTTCACCTATTCGATTTGCCCCAAAGGCCATCAGTTTCACAAGCTTAGCAACAGCTGTAGACACTCAAGAAGCTACTGTCTTCTGGCTAAGGCTCACAATACCTGCCATGCAAGCACTTCCCACCCATTACGTGGCACTCACAGCCCTGTAACTACATAAGGATCTAAGGTCACAGACAGACTACCTGTACCAGTGAGGAGATCCAATTCCCCAAATGCTTCCCTCATGCCTCCCCAGTCAATAATAGCTTGAGTGTACTGAGTTTCAGGACACACTGAAGAATCCTGCCATTTACAGAGTCCTCACCCAGGCAATTTTTAAGGAGGTTCTTGAAAGTTTTTGCAAGGCACAGTTATTTTTTGCCTTCCCCCCCACCCAGTCCTTTAATTGACATGGAGTAAAAGTTGTGTGATTTACATGTGCCTGGAAAGGATGGAAGCAGCTATTTTTAACTGTATCACTTGCTTTTAATTCCATCATTCAATTAGACATAGATTTTAGCTTCAGGAAACTTTCTTTTCAAGAGGTGAAATGCCAGCACAGTACACTAGCAGAACCATTAGCTGTCAAAATAAAACAGGCTTCATACTCACAGAACAACAAGATCAACTACATGCGACAGAAATAAGATGGCAGTGCACTTTTACTTTTCAGCAGCTAGCGCAGTGTTTTCTGTATTAAATTTAATAGGCATTTTACATGGGATGTCAGATATTTTTGTCTCTGCAAATAGGGTTCTTTCCTTAAAAAAAAAAAAAAAAAAAAATCTAGGTTTCCTGCTGCTTATATAGGGAAATCATTGAGGAATGGCACGGAATTGCAGTCTTACACTAGCAATGACTAGGTAGTCATCATTTTTAAAAACAATGTCACAAAAGCTATTTCGACACTGTCACTCTTAAGAATAATTAGTTTCCATCAAAGCAACAGATTATCTGTTCATGTTGTCCACTGGGTCATTACAATGGGCAACCAATACAGATAAATGGTATCTAATCTTTTCTGCTCTTCTGTTGGACTGATTGATGGTTATAACATCTCCGATATTATAAGGCAGAAAAATTATGCTGACATTTAGAAGCAAAAGCAGAGAAAGATAAAACAAAGTACAAAGCACATCCAACACCATAAAAAAAAAAAAGAAATAGCTAAAGACAAATAGAACAGAAAAACAAATGACAATTAAGCCAAAAGAGAATTATAGAGGGGAACAGCTATACGTTGTGGGTGGCAAGGAGCTCAATTAATTATAGAACATGAAGGGAAATCCAGGCATTTCCATGAGATGTTATTAAAAGACATATTGACTGAGCTTTCTTTACATGTTATGCCTTAGAAGAAGACAAAAGGATTCCCCTGATATTGATTTGTTCCTGGAATTGGTCGACTTTAAGACATGAAGAATAACATAATGAGAGGTGGCTGGGTAGCAAACAAGAAAGAATGAATTGCTGCCACTGACACTCACATTTGTGAGCTTCCATATATTATTGCCTTTTTCAATTTAGCATTTGCTCATATTGCTTGTCAGAAGCCATTAAACCACAAAATATGCTCTAAACTAAAAACAGCAAACCTATCAGTTATTCATCTACTGTACAAATAATCACCATTTTCAGCTGTCCCGCTCAAAAGCATGAGCAATGTTAACTAGCTGGCTGGATTTGCAATGTTCCTGTGAGTTACTAAATGCCCTGAACTGCTCCCAGGTAGGAGGGAAATGCTCAGCTTTTTGGAGGAGCAGTCTTTTTCCCCCGAGCACTAAAGGTATCCGTCCCACATTCATCTGCTGCATCCTCTGCTGCACTAGCTTTGCAGCCATAGCAGGATGACCACAAGACCAACCCTCTGGTCAGAGCAGCAAGATGAGGATGAGGTTGACTGTCTGCATGACAGCCTGTGGGCTGAGGGCCCTTTAAACATCTTCTTGCTGGTGGAGATAAACAAAAGCGTCTGCTTTGCCGTGATGACCTAATCCTGTCCATGACAGGCTGTTATATAAAATCACTGTGTGGGGACCATCCCTTTGGGGGTTGGAGGAAAGAGGGTTGGCATTGCTACCCACTGTGTAGGCAATCACCAAAAGAAATTCAAAGACAGTGTATTTCTCACCAGTATTATTTATACCAAGATGAGAAAAGTAAGCAGCTCCATACTAATAATTGCTACTACACTATGGCTGGCTTCTTTCCATGAGAGCAAAGGATTGCAAACGTAAGTATCTTCCCTTATGTATGTGCTTAACAATTGTCCTCACAGTTACGACTCTTTGAGCAGTTTTGTATATCATTAACAGTTTGACTACAAAATAATTTTCTGCTATGATGAATATATCCACAGTAGGCAAAACCTCCTCAATCTATAGATCTACAGTCAGATAGCTACCGTCAAAATTATACTATGAGTTATATTTATTCTCATTCTCTGGCATTTCCCTTCTTGATTTATCAGAAACTATCCCCGATTTTCACCTCTGAAATTTTGTGTATCGGCTGATTTTGCCATTTCTCTGAGACTCATATGATAGTGAGTCTCAGGCAACAGAATACTTCAGTATGCAAACGTTATTTGGGAAAATAGCTTACAAAATATCAAGGGCAACAGTGGATGTGGTAAGCCTTAAGAAGGCGTGAACCAAATAGTTTCTCCGCTACACCAATGTTCAGAGATGAATGTCTGGATAAAGAACTGTCTTTAGATTTTCTGTCACTGATATCTTTTAAGTTTTAACTCTTAGACTCATCCACATGGGTCAATGCTTCTGGGAAGGATAAATCACAGAGCTACCCTCACTACATTTATAATTTCTACCCAGAATGAAATGTTTTCTCCATCTTGTGAGAATACAAGATCTCAAAACAGTTCCTGTCTCAAATGCAAGCAAAATGCCAGAATCTTGACACATTTTCTGAATGAAAAAAATACAAAATTTCCACCATGCCATTTGTAATATTCCATTAATTTCTAAAAAGGACAACATCTTATTGTTACATTTTTACTTCACATTTGGTTTGGAATTGAATTTTTTTTGTTTTGAACAGCACAGATCAATTTTTTATTCTGTAAGACAGACTATTGTAATTTTGGAACACTAAAACATATTAAATAAGAATAAGAAATTTGTGCAAATCAACCTATCATATAGCTTCCATTTCACCTAGTTTGGTTTTGAAAGGGAAATATTTTATTTAAAACTCCATAACTGTCTTCTAATTATTCGTTCAGATGCTTTTAAACAATTGTAAATGTTGCTCAGGTAGGCTATATCAGTCCTGAGGGACAATTACAGTGTATACATAACACCTGAAGTCATGATATTTCAAATATTAACCTATGAATATCAGGTTAACACAGATACCTGCAACTAAATAGCATGATACAACATAAATCTTCTGAATAAATTGCAAAAGTATATGCACAGGTTCCAAAACCTATGTTTCAAAACTTTCTAAATTATATCATGTGATAACTTGAAAACAGAATTCCCCATTGCAGAGTTCTGCTTAAGTCAATGTGGTGCTATAGACTTTGACAGTGAGCCATTTTGTTTCATTTCTTCTACTGTATCCCAGGGCATTAGGACACGCTAGAGTCTGGTTTGTTTTATTTCAAATGGAAATTTTCCTACCCAAGTGTCTGACATGGAAAAAAGTACCATGATATTTCTCCAGTTGTACAATAATTTGGTAATAACATTTTAACTGTAAAGAATTTGCTACTAGTATTAATTTATAAAAGGCAAGGATTGAAATCTGAAGTTCTAGCGCTTTTGTCAAAGTTTAATAAATGTTATGCTCCAAAATTTTGATTCTTCTTTGTTACGTTTTTTTCCTTAGGCTATCAAATAACTTCAGGGTTGGGCTAACTATGATTGAGATGGATAAAATAGATCAGTCTTTCACTTAACCAGTAGGAAACAATAAAGCTTATCCTACTTCTTCAAAGCAAAAGCAAATCCAAATCTGCTCTGAAATTTGGAGCTAATCTGGGAAGCTAATGGAAGCACCTTTCAAAAGAAGAAAAAATTTTGCAGTGGCACTGGCTAGAAGGGGCTTGTGCCTCTGAACAAGAAAATTATCTTCTGATTCTTTGATCTCCTCTTTTCTCAGTGAAACTCCCTACGTACATAACTTGAGATTTTTTTACTCTTATCACCAAGTACTCCTATGAACTACAACTTGTGCAAAATCCTCATTTTTTTTTACCTGTTCAAGTAAATGGGGTAATATAATTTCAAGTCTGAGTATTAGCTCTTCCTCTCAATGGCTTAAATTATAATACTTAAGTTTCTTCAATATGCCCTCTATTTTTAGAAAATAATGGAATCAGAATAAAAAGATGAAACTTTCCACAAATGGAGACCGAGATACAACACAGATTAAGTCAATCAAAATCCTTCAAGATTTTTTAAACATTTTGCTTTGATTTTTAAAAATCAATTTAAATTCCTAAGTGAAAAGTCACTTGGACTAAAAATGTAACTTTTAATTTAAAAAATATCCCAAGAAACATTTCCATAGTTTCAAAGCTTTTCTTCTGCATTTTTTAAACAAATACTGTGTTAAAAATCATCCTTTCTAAAAAAAAAACCCAAAAACCAGCTTTGATTTCATACTCTCATTTTCTGGGGAAAAGATGTTGAAATAATATTGACTACCTCTACTAACAAACAATGGGACCTTTAACCCTGTAATAGTTATTGGGCAGGAAGACAATCCTCTCTCCTCAGGCTTTGTGACTTTGTGCAATAGTGCAAATTAAGGGGGATCTACTTATCACTCTCCGTGATAAGTAAGTTTCAAGAGATGATAATGCTCTGATGTTACATGTGATATGGCTGAGTGAATGAATGTAAAGTAGGAGGATAAGAAACTGTTTTATCTAGTTTTTTCTTCCCTTCTGTTGTCTGTTTATGCTGTGACATTTTCTTGTTTTAGCTCTCTTCTGCTTCTTTGGAAATTAAATGAGATCCAGTATCTCAGAGACTACTGGCACTTATGGATTAGCAAGACTAACGTAAAAGCAATTAGCTAGGAAAAAAAAGAAACTAATTGCCTGAATTTGATTTAAAAAAAAAAATCCTACAATAAAAATTTGCAGCAAAGGTGAGGTTTGATAAAGAAAGCCAGACCTGGGAAAATCAAGACCAGAGAAGGTGCAGGCAAAGCATCTCTCTTGAATTACAGGGACGAGAAGAATAGATGAAGGAATGGTGGGGCTGTAATGACACTGAAAGAATGGCAGCCTCATGTATTCAGCCTCACCAGCAATCTGCCAGCTGGCACCAACATTTTCTAAACATATCCAGGATACTCAGAACAAGATGTTAAAAGCAATGTATTGTACTTGGTTTATACCAGGGAACCACAGACATATTCCACCTGGATGCCAGAACAGTTAAGTCTCGTGTGTTGTACATGGGAAGACTATATTTGGAAACCCATGCTGACAACTACATTTCTTTTGAGTTGTTGACTGCCTGAACCCAACTTTTATCAGTTTGAACAGGAATGAATCTATCTAACCTCATAAAAAGGAAAAGGGTATTTGCGCCGTGATGTCCCTTTGCCAGCATCTATTCATGTTTATCACATAGGTACAAAGACTGTGAAATCTGAGATCCTGTGAGAGAAAATAACTACAAGCATAGGTACATACTTTCCTATGCAAATAGTTAAACTAATTTGAAGCTCTAGCTTGTGTCCTACTTTCCAAAGAGCTCTATTTAAATCTATGATATACTATTGATTTTGATTAAATAATTTGGGTTTTAATCTAACTTTTACTCAGAATGCACTACTCCACACTGTACTCTGCTTTGTTCAAGTTTAAACGGTCATTTTGCAGTTTTATCTAAAGGGGTACAAATAAGCAACTTTTAAAAGTACACCAGGACAAAAGCACAAAAAGCTTTCTTTTCTATGTTTTTGGATCTCTAAATCTAACATAACCACTAAGTCATATAAAACTCTCTAAGCTGATCACAAACTCCTGACTGCTAAGGAAAACATTGTGTAGCAAATTATAGGCAAAACTTTGCTTTTCTGCATCCTGTAAGACGGTAAGCAAAACAATAATATCTGAGCAGTACTTCTGATGACTGCATGCCTGGGAAAGACAGAGATGCAGGGGCAGCAGACTTCACAAGTCTCAGTCCTGTTGTTCCCTGGCAGAGCTGATAAAAGACAACATAGTGCATTTGTGTGTGAGTATCCATGCGTGGATCATCTAGCCAGCCTTGCCCACAGGCTCAGGAAGCATTAGATTCCTATCATCCAGGTTTTCAGGTTAGTGTACAAAATACAGACAGAGGAAAGCTACCAAGATGCATACAGACTGTCTAATTTTAAGCATCTGACTTAAATGCCATAAATTGTACTCTGAGGGCATCTTTCTTCAACTGAATATGCAGAGAATTTGCCTGTCTGGGCTCAAATCTAGGATGTAAGTGGTACGTGCATGTTTCCCAGAGTACCCCTAAAGAACGACAAGGTCCCACTTACAACTGTTAGCCTCTTGCATAGGCAAAGTCGCAACATCTCTTCTTCCTTGAGACTCAGCCAGGACAATGGGTCGTAGGCAGCACTGCCATGCCCAGGCAGGCAGGGTACAAGGACCACAGAACACAGCGGAAAGGGATTAGCACTCCTTCCTTCTCCTTAAAAATACCAGCTCTGGGTCCTTCATATAAAGACTTTTAATGGGCCAGATTTTTCTGTAACCCAAATACTTCACAAGCAGATAGACACTCAGACCGCTCAGGTGAAACTCAGACTGGTCTAATGTGGCTCCAGCTATAAGTGCTCTGAAATATCTACAAAGTGAATGCCTGCAGCAGATGGCATGGATATCGTAACCTGTAATGATTTTTTCACCTGTCAGAATAGTGCAAAACCTGCAATGAGTATAACTTCACCAACTCCGGCACATCAGTTTACAGGGGAGGCGATTCAGGCACAGCGTCCCCAGTACCTCACTGTTTCACATTCCTGCAGGCCATGGCTGGGTGGAGGGCATAAAGAGCCAGTTCTGTGATTTCCTTCTAACTTTGTGAACAAACAGCTCTCTCCTGCCTTCAGCTAGCACTGAATGTACTGCCATTTGCAAAAGGTCAAACTAGATTCACCTGTGATTAATTCAATGAGTAGTTTGATTTTTACATTTACTGCCACGCTACAAAGCAAGAACTAAGAACACACTGTAAACATAACTCTTACCATCAAACTAATTCCGTAACTTATGGTTACAGAAAAAATTAAAGTTCCTTGTTTGAAACCAGATGCATTTTCAAGAGCTCTTCTACCTGATTTTGTGCCCACACACTTCAGAAGTATCTGCATGTTACATGCTGAGAATAGCTTACATGTTCCAATCATAGGGGAAAGAGTTCCCTGGCTCTGAACTAACAGACACTGAGCAAAACTTGACTTTTCAGCTATGAAGGATATAAATATTTCTGATATAGGAAACTAAGTGCTTGACTATAAGAGCAACATGAGGCAAAAGGCTGATCATTAGTCTAAATTTACATAAGACATGCCTAACCATATCTACACCTAGAAATTTTTGAGAAATAGATACATTTTGATTTAAAGTGGCCCATTTGAAAGGAAAGATGGTTTTGATCAACCTTTTTAAGCTTAAGATAAAAGTCCCCAAAAGGACTGCTAAACCAGAGAGAGAGAACACTTGAACAGCAAAGGAACTTTCCCTGACCAACCAAAAGTAATTCAGGGAAGCAAGTGCTCAAATCAGGATTGACATGAGAAAACAATTAATTGAAAATATTTATTACTTGTATCTTCTACTACACTGTGACAACTTTCTCCACTGAACCGAACTGCTCTCCTTGCAAGCAGAAGTATCAGCCATGCAGTCTTCTACTCTAGCAATACTTGTGTGGGTAAGAGACCTTTGTTCTTTACCTGGGAACCCATCCTGGTTCTATAGTGCTTCTAAGTGCAATTCACAAACCCCTTAGACTCTGGGATGTTGAAAGTGCAATAGAAGAATGAGAAGAATGGCAATAGAATAATGCAATGAGATTTTTTTTTTTTTTCAGGAAAGTAAGATCCAGGTCTAATATTTTAATACTGAGTTAGTAGTTCTTAGACCTCTTGAAGAAGTTCTGTTGTTCCATCGTTGACAGACACAGAAAGCAACTGGAACAACTTTATGTGCAGATGCAAAATGTTTCACAAATTGCCACTTAGCCACAGACATGGCATTAAGCAGTATTCCAAAGATCTGTATCCTTGCATTTCAATAACTAAAATCCTACCTACTTAGTAAATCTCCACATGACAGAAGTCATTAAGTTCCTCAGGAGTCATTAGTGTTCCCCGAGTAGATGCTGTAAGGGGTTTTTTACTAATTATTTTTGTAGTGCTATCACTGGAACTTCACAGACACAAGACACAACCACCCTATGAAACATATTAGTTAAAACAAGCTGTAACATGTTCAAGTGCAATCTACACAGAAAAGACAAAAGGCTACGTCAAAACATTTCATCACTGTTCCCCCAAGTAACAATATAATTCGGTATGTCCCAGAGCATGTTTGCAACAATACATCTACACGGAGAGCTTAGCCCACGCTCAATCTCAAACTTTTCTTCACACACCCTGCATAAAAGCCTTAAGTCTTAATTCACAGAGCTTGCTGTCTTGCCTGCTGGGAATACTGAACCAAAATTCAGGACTGGGGCTCCCTGGTGTTCCACATCATGGAAGGTGAATGCAAAAAGTAGCCAGACTTGAATCCCGAGCAGGAATTTCTGCTCATATTTGCTCATTTGAAAATCAGTTCTAAAAGCAAAACCTACCTAATGAACAATTCTACCTCCCATCTTCTTTTCCTAACTGACCCAAACTCCAGCCTTTCTTTCAAGAGGTTCACCAGAGTCTAGTGGGTTGCCTCCCTCTTTACATCCACTGACAGTTACTTTTTCTTCATCCACTTATTTCAGGTTATGTAGAATGTCTAGTCAGGCATCCATTTATTGCAAGACAGGTAGAAGATACCAGAATTACAGATTGACACATAGCAGGTTATTATTGAGAGAGTCAATGGAGAATCTCACAATTAAATAAGAGAAATACTTAGGAAGAAGCAGAGTTTGACAATAGTCATTTTTGTCAAAGCATCATATTTGAAGCAGTGGAAAAGAAAGTGTCCTCGGTGCTGGGAAATTCTGTCCTTTCTGCCAAAACGGAATTGTAACTTTCCTATCCTACAACTGAAATTCTGCAGTTAACCTCCACAGGCCCGTGCTGCTTTCAGAGCCTGGACAATTTTCAGAATCATCCATTGGCACAGGATCAGTTCCAGCACGATGTTTTCATTACCAGAACAGCAACACAGACAGCTCCCTGCAAAAACTGGGGTATGATCTATCGCCAAAAGCACATGGATGGAATTTACCTCAAATCTACCTAGCAGTGCCTGGGCTAAGTAACTAACCTTTAGGATGGAGAATACAGGGAATTCCATCCTGGAAAGCCACAAGATGTCTCTCCCGTGAGTGCTCTAGCCACCGTGCTGCCTTGGTACATCCTGTTATAAGGAGACAGGGGCTGCAAGAAAAGCCCTGAGGAAGAGGGGCTGCTGTGGCTACATGCAACCCATCCTTTTATAACAGGGTATCCTCCAGCCCCTGGAAAGACATTTTGCAGTTCTGCGGTTGCTTCCCCTGTCCAGCAGCGCTGACTTTCTCACTACCCATGGAGGAAGAATAAGCAGTATGTCTCAGATTCTTTGAAGGGGACTCAGGCTTGCAGAGAGGTAAGAGGAAAGGCAGGTCGATGGTATCTGCTGAAGTGGACTTCCTCAAGTTGTCCCATACATAAGAAAGAAACAGTCAGAACTGCAAATTTCCCTCTATATGATTTTGATTACATAGCCAAGAGATAGTTGATGGGACTTTCTGAACACATAATACAAGCAAGAAGCAGCTCCAGATACATACACACACATAGATCATAATGATGTCTTTTCCCTCACCATTTTCTGCAAAGAGACAGGAGCATTTGATCACATAGGCCAAATGAAAGTGTGTGTAAATGAAGCCAACACCTAGCTTGAGTTTGGAACAAGGTGTTGAGTTTCAGTCAGAAGACCCTGGTCTCTCAGGTCTTACATTAAATGCATATTTTAAAGGAATATTTACTTTTAGCAGTCAGGCATGTACACATACAGCAACATCAGAACAGATCTAATGCTCACAAATTAATAACAGGTTTAAAACCCTGCAGTTTTTCCTGATGGAAGCCTAGCATTCTGTAATGGGTTGAACTGCTGTTAGGGGAAAATATCTACTGTTTTACAGTAATTTGAGTTTCAATGAAGGGTATTTTTTACTCTAGTCTCTTTAACAGTCTCTATACAAAGTGCTACAGCTTGTCTTAAACCTGCTATTTACCAAAGTGAAAAGATTTCCAGGTATGAGGAAAATGCAATATTATCTGTTATAGATCAAAAAATAATAATGCTTGTGATAGGATATGATTTTTTATTTTTCACATGTTTAAGTCTATATATTGTCTAGTATTGTTTCACCATTGTCTCATCATCAAGACTAACATTAAATCAAACAATGAATTATTCATGAGGTGTGAATAAATGGAATTAGCCTTTCTAGTGTTCGCTCTCTAAATCGCATCTTCTGGATAAATGCCTTTTTTTCTTTTCTTTTCTTTTTTTTTTATGTCTGAACACTAGAAATAATGACCTGGCTTGCAGCCTTGCTAGATTAGCTCTTGTTAGGGTGATATTTTTAGATGAACATAGGTCTCATCAACCAAGAGATGTCAGCTCTGCTATCATTCCTGTCAGCTTCCTAACTTCCAACAGTTTCCCTCTCCATCCCTAAACTCTACCTTCACCCCTAGTAGCCATGGTACCTGGAGCTCAGATGATTTGTTGAGCTTGACTCATTATCTACTGTGTTGTAACAGCAGTTAGAAACTGAATGACATTCAATTAAAATGATATTAGCAGCTCAGGAGTGATTTTGTTTAATTTACTCCTACTCAGATGTAAAAACATTAGTGACTTTTTTAATTGGACCTCATAATGTCTAACTCCTACTCAAATGCAATGAAATTAAAGACTTTGGTGGCTAAATACCGCTTAATTTACTCCTACCCATCTATAATGACATTAAAGATGCTTTAGGGTAGATATTGTTTCTAATCATTTATATTCAAAAGAAATCTGAGCTTATAGGTACTATTATTGAGCATATAATAAAATCATACAAGAAATGTATCTATACGGTAGGGGATAGTTGGTTACAAGTAATATTAAAAAGTAATCATTCATTTTTAATGCAAGGATATTAAAAAGTAATGTTAAACACAAGAATTTGTGAAGTTTTCTGATCTTCACAGCCTCTTCAAGGACACAATCCTTTCCTTTTTTAATTCAGTGTGTGGTTTTACATGAAGCATTTTTATTAAATTGCACATGGGTTTAAAATCTTTCTTAAGCGGTATTTATATAATAAATCCAAGGCTGACTTGTGTCATTACAGGGATAGACAGCAAAGCATACTTTTCAGTAATGGGGTTCACTTTGCTCTGTAACTGTTTGTAATACAGCTTAATGGATTCTTCTAAAGTTCAAACATTTTAGAGGAGTATGTGGTTCTCTGTCACATTTACAGTACATCACCTCCCTTTTAAATATGACTTGTCCTATACTGAGTTGATGCTGTTTGCTTCTAATACAAATACCTGCCCCATGTTTTGTAACATTGATAAGGCTGGACCATCAAATCCTTCATGCCTCTTTTACTCACACAAAAACTTCATTGATTTGGCCTTTGGCAAATTTCTTTCTTTCCCTTCCAAGCTTTAAAAAGCAAAATCATTATTAAAAATATATAAACTTCTAATTATTAAAATGAAAAGCATTTACAAAATTTCACTTCTGCTTGTATTATGAAAACAAGCCATGCAGATGACAGATTTGCCCTTGAGATGGCAGAACGAGAGTTCTCCCTTAATCTCGTGCTCTCATCTAGCGTGTGGCTATGGAGATGTTCAAATGGAAAGGCCTGTTCCAGGTAACTAGCGTGAACCACTGCCCAGAGAGAGGGGAGATATTTCTCTTTTTCCCTCTTGGTGACACACAGCCAGTATCCTTGTCCTGCTGACCAGTGGGTGGTTCAATGACTGTCTTTCGCCCTGCTTTTCAAGCGATGGTGCCTTATACCAGCTTCTTCCCATTCGAAAAGGAACATGGTCCCTTCAGCTCTTGAACAGCAAAGCCTGTCAGAAACCATGATCTCCGATTCATTTTCTGATTCTGAAGCACAAACCAATGCGTTACTTCTGGATTTCTCGTGTTGCAAACTAGTTTAAAATAATTTGTTAGTTTATAATAGTTACTTTATAATAATTTTAAGGTTTCATTGTAAAAAACTGGTTTAATCCTGGAAAACATTTGCATGCAATTTTGTAATTGTTTCCACTTAAATCTGGAATTTGGACATGGAAGGATTTAGAATAATTTTTCCCTGGGCATGGGCTTGCAAGGGGTGAAGCAGTGTGGGTTTGAAACACCAAGGAGCTTCAACACTATTTCAGAGTATTCATAGCGACATTAGTAACTATATAAACACTTAAAGTTAAGCACCAGCTAATGCAGACCTGTCATGTGTCTTCTGCTCTGATCTGCAGCAGGTCATTTGTCAGGTCACACAATAAAAGGGACCACTCTGCTGAGCTGGAGCTGGGAAGTGTATTCTGTCACGCGGTTCCTTTGGATATTGCGCCCAGCTGAACAGTACTCTGGCCTCAGCCATAGCATCATGCCATGTTGTCTCTCCTGCTCTATAGCTTGAGCTGCAAGACAGGATCGCTCTAGGAATTTATGCACTATGAACTACAGACCTTCAGGTGACGAGTTTGAGACATGAGTTCATTGTGGTGAGGTCTTGGGCTCAGAGCATGAGATACAGTGAGACTGGCATAGGTATTTTGCCAGAGCAAGGCCAGAGTCCTCAATACTTTATACCCTATGTGTTTATGGCACACACATGCAAGTGTGGTGTCATGACTAAACATTTCAGCAAGAGCTGGGAGAAACCCTCCAGGAGCCCTCTGGTGCCCCTCCTCACCTCCCAGCCCAGAAACTGTTAGTCCCCCACAATGAAGCACTGAATTTGTGCCTTGACCTGGCACAGGTGTGAGTATCTGGGGCTGGACAGGGTCTGCCACTGTCCAGGCAGCAATGGCTAGCAGTGTGCTATCCAGATAGCATGTGTGTGCTATCATGTCCTGTGTTACAGCTGCATATCTGTGTGCATCTGCACATTTATTTCAGGGCCATAGCTACTCCTATTTTACCTTTGCTGACAGGATTATCCAAAACCTGTCTGGGTTGACATGTTGGATGCATATTGTTAGTGTTGTGGAGGAAAAAGGGGCACCCTAGATACAATAGAAGCTCTCAGAGTAACAAGGTCATTACTATACATTTGTACATGGCTCAGCTATCACCAGATAATCATTACAATTTTATAAAATTAACCTACTACTGATATTTAGCATATTTACTGTAGATATGATTAATGTAATTGTCTCCACTTAAAGTGGTCAACAGGGACCACTGAGCATTTCAATTTCTGTTGTCACTACATCTTTCTCTCACTACTTTTTTCTGGCATTTCCTTCCCTAAAGCAGTCTCTGAATAACCTATTGCCAGTAGGTACAATGCAAGGGAGAGGAAGCACAGTTACAATATGGTGAGTAAACTGAACATCGATGGATAATGTCTGCAATAGGGAACACTGATAAAACACTATAGAAAAGAAGGTAAGATATTAAAAACAGTGATTAACTGATCCAATTGTGACATTCCAGGATCACTGAAGTCTGAAACATATGCAAAAAATATACAAGGACTTCTACTTGGCTTCCATGTCTCAGACATTAAAGGAATCATTAACAGAATACAGTCTTAAATACCTTGCACATGTAGTGAAAATGACTCAATATCATCAATTCAGGTGTGAAATGACAAATTTCAAGATACATAGCCAAGTACATATTTGTCTGCACAGGAAGCCTCTCAGGGTGCAGCACGGTAAAGCACAAAGACTCAGATTTAATTGTAGGTTTTTGGGTACTCCCCCTGAAGGCAGAAGCATTTTTGAAGTCAAGGATACTATGACCAGGATGAAGTCCTTTAATGGATTGAGACTTAAATGTCTACACTGTGCAGAGATGCTTTATATTAACAAGACATTTTATATTAACAAAGAGCAAGACATAACATACATCTTCAGCAGGAAAAAAGAGAAATCTGTATAATTGCCCTTTTCTAAGATGGGCATCTAAGATGGTCAAATTTAAAATGCCAATTAATCTTCATCTAGTTCCCCTGCTCCAGTAACATGGGCTACAAGCACATCACTTCCCATGGAGTGCAGCCCTCACCAGCTACAGGAAAGGGCAGTCCAGAATGGGCTAAAGAACATCAACTCGTCACCACACTGCTGATCAGGCAATCCCATTTAGTCTTGATAATGTGACTGCAATACATTTACAAGGCACCCTAATTCTCATTATGGGTTCTTGACCCATTATATAGAGCACTCAAACAGCCTATACCCTCTCCTATCTAACCTCATTTTATAAAACCATTATTTAATATAGGCACTAAAAAACCTCATGCTTATATGTTTTCTAGTTTTCTGGAAAAAAGAAAGCTTTCTTTGTTTTCTGTCTCTAACATCTATTTCTAACATCTCAACCAAATGAAATGTTTCTGTTGCAACTAGTTCAGAATTGTTTCGGGAAAGAGGAAGAAACCCTGTAATTTCCATGGTGGAAATTTTAATAAACAGCACCCTCAAGAGGATTAGAACTCACTTCCTTCACTGTTTGGTTAAAAAAAAAAAAAAAAAGAAGAAGAAAAAAAATCAGTTGCTAGGCTACCACTTTTGAATACAGCCAGAATAATTTCCAAGGGTTATTTAAGGTGTTTAACTACAGAACAGATACTGTGTGGGAATTCGTGTATGCACTAATACGCCTGGTCACAAGTGCTACTGTGGTGGCCCTGAGGCATCTGCATGGTTTAGTGTGAAACTGAGGCTCACCAAGATCAAACAGGCAATCAGTCCCCATTATGAGATGATCCTTTAAGGAGGTGACTTTCGAAAGGGATGAGAAGACAGGCAGCTTTGGGGCTCCCCGTTGCTCTGCACATTTGGGAAAATCCTTGTGAGAAAAGCTAATGCAAAGAGAGGTCTCATGTTTTGTTCTGAGATGATGAGTCCCATGGCCATCCTGGCTTGTGGGCTGAAGGCATGAGAGCACGTCTGGACTGTTTCCTTACACTACACCGGGATGAGACCTGGACACATACTGTGGACATTTGGGAAGCAAGCATAGCAGCTATACCCCACACTGGGTAATGGGAGGACTGACTGGAACTAAGGGCACACTGCTGGTGCCCTTCTTCCCCAGGACGGACAGGAGGTCATTAGCTGGTGGCAGCTGCCAGGAAGATTATAGCCCCTGCCCCTATAAATCTCAGCCTGAGCCAAATCATCTTCAGAGTCTTGAAGGAGAGCAACTCGTGTGATATGTCTGGATTTAGTAGTGAAGAGATCTTAAAAATCTTAAAAATGTGCTGAGGAACAACCACAATTTGCACAGCATCAGAAAAGTCACTCTGGTGCTTCATTCTACCATATGATGGAGTGTATATATTTTCTTTGCCCAAGTAACACCATCCAGATGTCTCTTCCCTCTTCCACTCATTCTTTCCAACTGAACACAGACCATATCAATACCACTAAAACTGATTTGCTGGCTTCTTAGTGATAACTTCACTGAAAAGGAAGATTTCCAAGAATACCAGAACACTCGATGTTAAATACAGCAGTAATGTATAGAGTTAATAAATTTGATCCCCATTTGGATGTTTCTTTTCAATGTGTTGACAATGCTCAGGTACAGGAAATACGATTTTGATACTAGGTTTAAAAAGAATCTTGTAAAAATAAAACAAAACCTTAAGAATGAAAAGTCAATTAAATAATTCAGAACAATTATTTTACACTTAATTTAGTAAACTGATTTTCAAAGGTTATATGTTGGGTTCTCACTCTGCTGCAAAATTGCACTCAGAGTTTATTGTATTGGCAAATGCTGTTATTTAGCCTTTTTGTTTTAATTATGAGCACTTTCCCTGTGCTTATCAATTTTTAGGAGAACTTTTATGGATTAAAAGATATCCTTACCATTTAAAAACTCACTGTGATCTAAGGAAGCCTAAGCAAGGATAGCCTTCTGAAGAGTAGCCAGATTCATGCCTAATGTCGTTTCAGGAGAGTGTGAATTCCTAGAGATGGAGTACCCAGCAGATACAGATGTGACTGGGACTGTCAGAGAGCACATTTAATCCATCTGCCAAAAGGAAGCTGCTTTGTCAAATCAGACCTGACAATTCAGAACTGTTTTCACAGTTACACTTTGGTATGAAGAAGTATTTTTAAATTGCTTTTAAAAAGCATTTTTATTACTTTTTAAAAAAATCTAGATGCTTTTTCTAAAGCTAGAAATGAGATGACACGTATATCCTGAAGAAAACTTGGGCAGAAATAACTCATATCTGATCATTATTCCCTGGAACAACAATAAACAGCTGCTTATCTGTGATCATGCTACTTGGCTGTAGCATTAACTTAGATATCAAAACTTTCAAGATTAACATTAATGTAAGCTCCACAAATTATCTGCTATACACACACAAATGGCTCTGGTCCCATTACTCCGAGATAATTCATTTCTTCCCCTTCTCCCAAGTTTTAACGCCCTTTCTTAGCATGTCTGGCCAATTTTCTGACATGAAAGCCTTACTAAAACATACTGATTGCTTACTTTACTTGCCATGTACAGCAATTTTGGTTAATTATTTTAAAATCCATTTATATACATCTCTCTATATATAGGCTCCATATGAATAAGAGAGGCTAATACATAGCAATTACCTCCATCTTCTAATTGTTTTACTAATTTTATTTGAGATAAAAATGGGCAGGAAATTTTTGCATAACTGTTAATTAAGATTTCTTTTTCACCCTTCCGGAGTAGTATAATATACTGGGGTAGAAATACAGCTTAACCTACATTTCAGACTCAGCCATATTCCTTTTTATGCTGTAGTTAACAAAGGTGTTCATGAATCAGCTGAAAATCTCAATTCATAGTTGGATGACACTTTTCTTCAACTAACAACAATCCTCAGTTACAAATGCCAAACAGGAAGAGCACATCTGTGAAAAACAAGCCTCTTAAACTGAACGAATGAATAACAATGATGTGTGGGTTGTGCTTTCTATGCAGCAAACTCTGGGAAGACCTTTCTGTGAACAGCTATCTGATAACAATTGAAGATGCTTTGGTGTTCCTACTCGCCTCCCACAGCCCTTTGTATCAGCAGCTCAGCAGAGAGAGTCTGACAGCAAGATTCCTTTGTCATTTGAAATTTCAGGTACTGTAACTCAGCTCCGTGCTGCACAAAGGGACCTCTACTGAGTGGCTGTGTGTTTGTACAGAAGAGGCAGAAATTTCTCAATGGCCGGTGCTCAGTGTGTGGCATGAATTGGTATCTACGAGTTATCCCAACTAAATCGCCCCCTGCTAAGTAACCTTTCATCACTTTGGTCTCCCTGATTTACACACAGCAGCACCCTCATTTCCAAATAAACAAACTAAAGCCCTACAGCCCTATCTAAAGCCCTACCTATGCTGTACACAAGAACCTATGCTGCATGCAGTTCCTCTCCCAGTTAGCTGCAAGGGCGTGGAGAACAAACCACCTGTGCTTAAAGCACCATTAGGTTCTCAAATACCATGCTGAAAACTGTAATGTACAAGTCTATAAAAATGGAAGGGAATGGAACAGAATAAAGTTCATCTTGACATCCAAAGCTTAGCATAAGAGGCATTTCCCCATCATTCTCATCGGCCCACCAGAGAGACATTGGATCTGAATACAAAAGTGTAGAAGTATGAACATGAGCAAATCATTCTCAACTTGCTTGCAAGCTGCAGTTTGCCATAAACAATCCCCCCCCTCCCTTTTTTGCATCCATAATATTAAGGAGTAACTAAAAGTATTTGCAACACTTCATTCATCATATCAGGGATTGCTGCAGAGAGAAAGGAGAAGAACATTCACACTGGCAAATTCACATTGCTCTTTTTCCTCAAGCTCTGCACCAATATTTACATAATCCAGCAACATAAAAACAAGGAACTGTCAGAGTTCATCCCTGAAAGAAATTCTCTTTGACTGCTAAAATGCAGACCTCCCTAGCCCAGAAGAACAGACTGAAGCCGTGTGAAGCTTCTTACATCAAGAAAAGGGCCACACATTTTAGATAGATGTAACAAACACTTTTAATTTTGCAGAAAGTTCCCTTCCATCTCAGCAGAGAGCAAGTTCTCAAACACTTCAATGACATGAGAAACAGGCTCTGATCTGCTCACTTTCCCTCTTGCCAAAACAGGCTACAATTTTCCAAATACATGAGACCATTTTTTCCCAACCACTTAATTTTAAGGGACTGGATTCCCGGTCACTGGAATCAGAGTCTGACAATAGTTAATTTATTTGGAGTCTTTCTACCTCATCCACATGCTAGAGCTCCAGGCTGTGGCATAATCTCAGCATTTTTCTCTCCTGAAAACCAGATGCTGCTAGGAGGAAATAACTTCAGGTGCTCTGCAGCAATTGCTACACTCCCAAAGACAACTCCTTCTCATCCCTTCCATGAAAAAAAATGACCCAAATAGAATGTTTCTATAGACTCTTAGGAGTTCCTATCCATGGCTTTCCATGCCTACCCTTGACACCATTTGTCCAGCTATAATTAAAGACGACAAGATGAAACACAGTTTAAAGTCACCAAATCTCTGATGGGTTTTCTCCTATCCCAAATCTGTGAATGCGAAGGAAAAGACCTTGCTTTACAGAAAAGATTGGAAATGCATGTCAGATGCAATATGCTATTATAGTGACGAATTGCATTGTCTAAAAGTCAAAGCACAGGTCTCTGGGGTACAACCCACTGTTCTGTTCCTGCTAGCTGTATAAGGAACGCTTGTATCCAGTGCTTCTGATTTCCCCACCTGTAAAAATGTGACTAAATAACTGCTTAACACTGATGTTTCAACATCCATTGCCTTATCATTTGCAAGCCTTTACAGGTCCTAGGCTAGAGAGCACTCACAAAAGCTGAAAGTAATATTAGATAATATTTTCTGCATTTTTTGTCCTCTCGTTCTTAATTTTGAAGGACAACTGCAATTGCAGTTCATCCATTTAGGCTTATCCTAAAGTCATTATTTGTTATGATGCTGTTCCTGCCTTCAGCTACAAAGAAAATTACTATCCCTACCCCCTCATAGGCAGGATTAACAGCCACAGAAAATGAGTTATGACTAGTTTAACTGACAGGAGCTCAGAAGCAAATTCATTTTCAGAAGTCCACCTAAGCCCAGGAAATAATTCTGCACCCTGTGACTTCTTAATTCTTCCTCACAGCTACGTAAAAAAGTACACAATGTGTTTTGCTTCATCACCAGTCTGCACACTCAAGACACATGCTGAGACCTATTGGTGCTAAAGGTAGCATGTGAACTAAGTGGTGTGAAATAAGTGGTGCAACACTATAGAGAGCTTGTGCACTCACACCTCTTTTTTTTTATGTAATGAATGTGTTAAAAATATTGTTGGCACTGGTGGATCATTTTATTTATAAAAAAATATTATTAAAAAATTATTATTAAAAAATATTATTCCACACTGGTGGAATAATAATTATTTTACTTATGTCTCTGCCAATCTCCAAGTAAGCAAGCTAGAGGGAAAAAGAGGCTAGTGTTCTGTGAGATTGTATACAAATACATTCGTACCAAATCAGTAGTAACCAGCCTCATCATTTTTTCTTCAATCCATAGTTTCACCTTTCTTAACAGAATAGGTTCCAGATGGAGCTGCATGGGCTTATTTTGGCTGAATTTAGTTTAGAAGATTTATAGATCCTGGCCTGACTGTTTTTAATGTCCTTTAACAGTAAATTGATGGGAATGCTTATCCACCTTGCCCAGAACTAAGCTGTTATCCAAGTAGCCTATGACGGCTATCAGCTTTTGCCCACTAGACACTACTGAAGAAATCATCCTTGAATCAGCTGAAGACAAGACATTGTGGGATAAAAATATAGAATGGATGCTGATATACTGCATAGTGCTTATACAGATTAACACCACACAACGATGATCTCCAAGCAGCCTTCCAAAGTGGTGATATTTCAGTTTAGAGATCACTGTACAGCTTCCAACCAAGTACACTTTGAAATCACAAGCCATGTTAAAAAACACATGGCACCTCTGTTCTGAAAATGTTTTGAAGAGATGCATTTTTTGAAGTTGTTGTAGTGTAAAAATGTACTTACCTACCTGTAGCTGCAGTGAAAAAATGATAGTGTTCTCCATGATTCACAGTAATCAATAAATGAAAACTAAATAAATTAAATTCTCACAAAAAGTGAGAGAAGATATGAGGCAAATAACAGACATACAACAGCTGCAGCTTTTCAACATGGGACTCCAGAACACACTGTAAGTGTGCTTCATGTCATATACAATGAGTGACACGTACCCCAAGTCATTTGGAACATTCAGCATATTACAAATGAAGCACACGTGTTCTAATCTGTTTGGCGTCCAGCTCTGAGTGGAAGAACACACACTGCTGAAGATCCACGTGTGCACTCCTGCCACTACAAACAGCTCCACTGAGATCCATCGCACAATAAAGAATTTCCTACGCAGATCCAGTCTGTAGGATCAGTGCCTTAGTTGCTTCTTGCCACAAATACCAGTAAAACAATGAGACATCTCTCAAAGTTTACCTGGAGAACATGTCCTTATCTTGCTTCATGAGCTGAAGCCTAAGGATTTAAAGTTTTTTTTAAAAAATCTGGAAAGTCTTTATATGTTTAACGAAATACTTACAAGTATGAACTCAAGTCTTATTGTCGTCAATACCTCCTCTACTAAACTGGAATAGATGCTTTGCTAGATTAGGTCATACGTTACCTTTGCATATTAAAAAAGTAGACGGAAATACTGACTTACATTTATTTTAATACCATTGTGTAATTTGAGGTTTATAGAGCCATGCATAAAGCATTTGTTATTCCACCTATAACAAAACTGATCCATTAACTCTGACAATATTTTTAGTACATATTTTGTTACAAAAGCATTAAGACACGTTATGAATCATTCTGGCATTATGAGAGTTAATAGAATACTATATATTTTTCAGGATTATTAATATTTAGTGTCGTTCAGTAAATTAAAAAATCAAGTTTAACTAAGGTTAAAAATATCTGATGATACAGTACATAGATGATTGTAAATATATATTAATGAAGCTTTACACAATTGACTGGATATCTTTTCGTTAATCACTCACAAAACCATGCCAAACATATATCAAAGACTTCAGCTCCTTTTTCATCCAATCTTCCGACATTTCATTATTATGGTTACCTGATTAATGGATGCAATAATATATGTGGCATGATATGATATGTTCACATTAAATTTTAATCAAATATTACTAAATTCAGAAAACATTAAGTAAATCATGACTGATGAGGCAATATTGCTGTACTGTCATATTGATGGTTAGAGAAACTCACTATGGAGAGTTACAGATTAAGGAAGAGAAGTACATTTTATGAGGAAATAGAAGTATCTCAAGTTTAACTAGTTGGTTCTTTTAAAATTGCCTTGCAGCCAAAGGCTGAATATTAGATCCATCAAAAGTATGCCAGTGTCTGTAACTGATATGAATGTTTTGTTTTCTTCTACTGCAAGTTGTCTCATTCTTTCAAAAGCATGGATTAACATATACTCTGCACAAGGGCCTTTCCCAAAAGATGATGGCTTGTGTAGTGAAAAAAAACATTATTCCTCACTGCAGTTGGGAAAAATGAGCCCAATTTATTTAAAACCTTGCTATGATCCATGAAGCAGGGTGTCAGGCACATGGAATACACTTGGTCTGTTCATTTATACCGGAACTATGCTATTGTCACTTTGTAGAAGGTGGACGGGGACATAGATGGGGGTTAGCGTTCACAGCCTAGATCTGCAAATGTAAGATGGTTTCATCCTGGAAAAACAGAGAATGTGCCTCTACTGCTGCAGACAGAAGCTTTCTTTTCAGCTTTAAGTCAGCAATGAACCTGTTCATCTGAAAATTTGGAACTTGTATTCGGCAATAATTCTATATTGCATTTTTAACTGGCAGCAAGGAAGTAAAACACTGAACCAGCTTTTTACTGCTGAGTTTGAAATGGAAAGAGAGCTAATTGTATTTATCTACTCACACTTCCTGTTCTAGTGACAAGCCAGATGGGATTTGCTTATGTTGTCCTATGCCTGCCTTGGACATCCATCTCCCCTTACCCCTGCCCCCATAACTGAAAGATTCAACTTACAATTTTGAGGCATTATTCTTTTTTATAATGAACAAGTTATTCACCCAGAGAATAAACTCCATCTTATGAGAGTTAGATGACCCTTTAGCAGCTAAATAACAAACCCTAAAAACCAATACTGGAGGGAGTACTAGCTAAAAGACTGCAATAAAACAACTCAAGCAATAACCTGTACTGAAAAAAATTATTCCAAAGAATTTAGAGCTCCTCAAAATAGATATTCTCAGGAGCTAATTGTAAACTTTCAGTGTTATAATCCATGGCTATGCTTGCACAGAATTTCCGTCCCATGGTACAGACTAAACAGCTGTCTTCTTTCATTTGTTTGTACCCTAAAAACAGAAATGAAAACAGTCTTGCCATATGACCACCTTTTTAGTAGACTCTGATGCCGATATATCAGCCATCACTGGATCTTATTTTGAGTATGTGAAGTAGTGTAAAAGTCCTGCTTAACAGCTTAATTAATTGTATTCAAAAATGTAGTGCGTTGCATAGTACTTGCCATGAGACCTTTCCAAAGTCTGTTTGCCTCTTCATATCCTGGTTTCACTTTTCAATCCCTTTTCTTGTCTTGAAAGATTGTAAGGGGTATAAGACTGCCTTGTATTATGTGGACACGCTTACCAGCAAGGGAAATCTCAGTATTAGTGCATTCCAAATAAATACTACTGTAGCTGAATTCTGAATTCTGCTGAATATTAAGAGTAATAAATATTTAACGTGTTTAGCTGGAATTTTATTTTGGACAACTTGCTTTTTGGTAGATGCCATTCCATATAAAGTATTTTAAGGGAAAGCATACAGATAATAAAAGGAGAGAGAAAAGGAAATTAAAATGCTAAAATGGATACGATGAAATTAATGACCAACTGGGAAGGAGCTCTGAGTATTGATGCATCTTGGTAGCTCATTTGAGCTACTGGTTTCATACTGGTTAGATCTATGGCACAAGGATTTCAGTTAAACACCTTCTTGCTGTAAAAGTGGGTTTGGAATTTTTTAATTGTGACTAGCTCATATAACATAATGCGAACAGTTATGAGAATAATTAAAGCAAATCACTAAGTTATCTTCCTCTATACCCAGATAAGTTTTGTACACTTACAAGATTAAAAAGCACAAAATTCCTGTGAGTGTAAGACCTAATAAAAATGGAAGAATACATCCAAACCCACAGCTCTCACCTCAGGCAAACTCCCACTGGTGTTGGCACCTCATGCAATGCAGAGAAGAGTGCAGACACTTCAAACAAAATTGCCTGAAAAGGTTTGATTCACTCTCACTTGATTAATTGAATGAGTATAAGTCAGTCTTGCAGCTCTTGCTTTTCTCAGGAATGGAAACATACCAGAAAAAAAGAGGTAACTCGAGGTCCTCAGTAAACTTTAGATCATAGAGTGTGACGTTATGGCTCAGGCCTCCAGAAAACTGCTGGCTTCCATTAGAATCCTCTGTCGAAATCAAGGTCCAGCTTTTAAAGACTTGACATAGCCTTGTAGTCTACAGGGTTGGGTCAAATACCAAACCGCTTGTCAGAAAGTCAACTTGAAATGGGCCTATTTCGTCGCATTTCAGTCCAAGAGAGGAAAAACAAAACAAACCAGAAAATTTCTGACTGAGCACTCAGGATAGGTGATGTTCATTGGATTTTGAAAAAGAGGCAATTTGTATGGGCAAGGAAGGGAATAATTTTCTGTCCAGTTAGAGAAACACAGCTGTGGAGTTAGGATAAGGCAGCCAGTTTAGAAAAAGAGAAAGGAATCAGTGCTAGTGATGCAAGAACAGAACCTTCATATCCTTTAGCAAAGTAAAGCTGCTAAACAAACCTGCTTTTGCCCAGCCTTTTTAAATCCCCAGAAACCAAAGCTGAAGGCTCTTCTATTTTTGTGGATAGGGCCAGCTGAGAGAAGCATTATTCAACTGCCTGTGGCAGCATTTAGGAAGGCAGTAACAGAAGCAATGATGCGGCACTGGCCCTTTTGAAGATGAGCATGAGTGGAGCAGCAGATCTGAGTTGGGGAAATAGGAGCAGGCCTGTGGGTTATAGGTGAGAGGGGATTTGTGGCAAGGGTGGGAAAGTGATGAAAGAGAGGGTGGTGGCTTTACAGTAGAGCTGTAGGAGAGAATATGTATTAAGAAACGTTAGGAAGAAACTTGGGGCAACAGAGCATGAGCGAAAAACATGGACATCCTCGCATACCCAAGTTTGATTCCTCATCACCACTTTCAAATGGCCATCTCTTTCTCACCCCCATTTTTGCTGTCAGAAATACGTCAGAACTCATCAATATAAAGGAAAAAGTCAGTATATCAACTGTTCATCATTATGCTCTCACAAAATACCGAAAATAGGAAAGTTTCTGCTCAGCTTAATACTGAGACCTGATGAATACAAGCAGAGTTTTCCTGGTATCTTGCACCTGGATGAAGTAATGCAAAGGAATACTACTTAGCCTTTCACCATTCCCACCAACTCCTTTACCTAAATTAGTTGTACTGAGCAAAGAAATCACACTATAAATATAATTAGTTACTTGGAACCTGATCTAAAGCCTAATGAAATCAGCAGAAAGCTTACAGAGAGAACGAGCTATAAAGAAAATATTAGTTTGATTGCTGTGGGCAAAACTACTTTCTGATCTAAGCAGAGGATTTAGCTATTTTATTCTGCAAGCAATGAGAAAATATCTTCTTGATTCTAAAACTAAAATAAGAGACCTAATTAATTCTAGAGCACCACAGTGATATACATTACTTCTTAGTATGCAGGAATCCAATAGTTTCTTTTTTAAACAGTAATATTTAAAAACGCATTTAATTTAAATGGTTGTGGTTCCTCTTTTCAGTAAACACATGTGAAGGCATACATTGTGTTTAAATATAATAAATACAGCTAAAATCATGCATCTGGGTCAATCCTCTGCATATAATCAGGATTATGAAAATTTAGTTTTTCTTTTCTTATCTTTCTCAATAAATGGTCTATGTACAGATGACTGGAAATTTATTCAGACATGGTCTTGGTTTTGTTCTTGTTTTTTTAACTCACCAGTTCTTTCTTCCCTGCAAATCTGACTGGTTTCTAATTCTATCAGTTGCTCTGGTAGCTAAGGAAAGTGCCAAACTGTGGTTGTCGATTTCTAAGCTGTGCTTAAGTTCTTTCAGGAAAAAAATTCTCGTGCCAAGGCATTCTAACTGCAAGTTTTCTGCCCATTTTAATGATTGGCTCTTTTGGGTTTTGGTTCTGATTGCTGACCACATGTAATTATAAGGGAAAAAGGTCACAGAGGACCTTGAGAAGCCAAAATCCAAATAGACAGAAAAGAAGGGGGAAAGGTGACAGGAAAAGGTTTTCATTTAGTTTACACCTTCTCCGAGTTTTCACTGTCCTGAAACTCCCAGCTCTCTGAATGAGGTTCCTTCAGCCCCAGTTGTCAAAGCCCTCCTTCATGCACTGCCTTGCCCACAGCTCCTCTCAGGCATTTCCCAGAGGCAACCCAAAGAGACATGGCACATCTAGGGGGAGATCCTGAAATCCAGTTATTCTGAAAAACCTAACAAATGGAAGGAGGCCCGTCAGTCTGATGGCTCTGTACATGTGTGGTGGGAAATAAATTGTCAGAGGCATAGGGGAATCCCTTTTGTTTCAAAAGTGCTTCTTCAAAGAAAGAGACATCCCCATCTCTCTTTGAGGAAGGCACTGTGTGGGAGGCTCTGTGGGCCCTTCTACAATGCCATGACTGAGAAGCCTGTCTTTAACTGGAGCTTAACTGAAAATGCACAGTCCAGATAAAATGCAAAGGCACAAAGAGTAAATAAAGAAGTAGTCAATGCTAAGCAAAGTGTGGGCTGAAGAATTCTGCCTCCTAAGGAGGTGACAGTCAAATGAAGCTGGCTCATCATGTGTGTCAAAAGCAGCATCAGACAGGTAAATAGCAATTCTACACTTCCCTCCTACTCTAAAATTCCACTCTTAAAACACAGGGTATTTTAGGAAGCTTCCTGCTGACAGGCACATCCTGCCCAGAATTACATTTTAATAGTTCTTCTTTTAGACAAACATTTAATTTATACTTATACAGTCAACATGCTATTCCCATGCAGTCCCTAGGGAGGAGCAAAACATGCAAAACACAGAAAGGGTGGTAATGAAAAGAAATAATCATCCTGTTTTCATCGATGAGTTTACAGATAATATAGTAGACTATTTGCTGTGGTTCTGTTTTCTCTGGAGGGCAACTTTAAATCTCTTAGAACAACTCTGTAAACACTGGTAGAAAATGGTAGCCATTTTCAGCCCAGTGCAATGGAGATTAGCATGCCATCTGGAATGAATATGTGACATCCAGCACTCCAAGGTCTTGGAATTTTGGACAAAAATCTACAAAGTATCCCAAAACTGTTCTCTGAGTAAAGGAGAACTTCCATACAAATTTAGATTTTGAACTAGAAATAACATCACTATATCACATTGCAACTGAAGCTACACAGATAATGTTACAGGCTTTACTCGCTTTTCACAGCCACTTCAGGAATTGGCAACATGATGCTTCTTGAAGGACCAGGGCACAATGGTATTTTCATTTTGCCAAATCCAAAAAGTACTACCTATACATCAGGAAAAAAAAAAAATCACACTAGAAACTAAATAAGTTGACTACAGCGTTGCAAATGGCAACACTGATGGTTCTGAAGCAAATGCTGCATATCACTAGCAGTTTTTAAAACATGAGATTTTAAAAAGTAATCTTGTCAGGTTTCTTTTTATTTGCCTTCAGTTTTTGATCAAATTTAGACATAGGAAACAAAACATTGACACACAGGTCAAGGAAAATGCCCCATTTAAGCATCTGCTAACAGTCCCTGGATAAAAAGAGGCATGGCCAGGTCCCCAGAGGGGCTTACAGTCACCGCCAGCCTTGCTGGAGGAACAGTAATGACCACTGCTAATTACATGAACAACGGGCACGCTGTAACACATTGGCTTGACTCAGCAACACAGCTCCTAAAACCTTTATTCTGTTGATACAATATTCCTTACTCCTTCAGCTCCCATTCCACAAGTGGTAAATTGGTGCAGCATCTTACTCCTTTTTCCACTAAAGATAATGGGTCAATGAACATTGACTGTCTTTTAAAACCCAATAAATTAAATTGTCTTTCCTGAGCCAGCAGCAGGAGTAATGGGAAACATTTCTCAGAACTAGTTTGTTTTATTTCTAAGAAAGTGTTTGACCTAATGATCTATTTTAGCAAATCGGTATGATTTATGAAGAACTGATAAGCACATAGTAAAAACCAGCTATGCAGCTACCTGTCACGAGTCAAACATTTAATGCAAATTAAAAATCATATGCAAACAGATCAGCAATACAGTTTAAATAAATAAATAAAAATCCGCAGTTCAGTCACCAAAGATGAAAAAGACAGTAATGTGGCTAGAAATAACAGCTTGACAGTATGTATTTTAACTGCAAGTGTATCTAAAATCGCATCCTACATAATATTTAGCAAGATCATCAAAATTTTCCTCTGGATTAATGCAGTATGGAAAAGGATAATCACCCAGCTAAGTGTGTAAGATCTCACGTACAGATGCAAGAGAATCAGTAAATTCTGACACATTAACTCAGCATAACTTCATTAACAATTGAACAACCAAGTTTTGTGCTCAGATGTAAAGACCTTTGGCAGACTTTTTCCTATTGTAGCACTACCAGCAAGAGAGAGAAAAAGGCCAGGCACCACAGGGCTAAGGGTTAGAGAAGGGCTTGTCATTCTGAAGAGGAACAGTGACCAAGTCAAGATGGGAGCTATACTCCTGCAGATGACGGATAAGTGTTACCTCTTCACGAATGTGTGTCCATAAGTTAAGGGAAAGAAAAACACAATGATGTGGTACAACAAAATTAAATTTTATCATCTCATACGTCCAAGTGTAAGTACTGGCAGTGAAGTGCCAAGTACCCTTTCTTCTTCACCCTGGTTGACCTACCCCTTCAATGACTGATAGAGGACAACTTCACCTATCTACTATTCAATCAGTGGGCTCTAGATCAAAACCACTCTGGACTACATAGGATCTGACTTGGTGATATATAATTAAACCAAGTGATAGATAAATTCTTGCAAATGAAAACAGGAACTAGCAAAGTATCTTTTGGAAGCTCCTTGCCTGAAGACTATCTTGTCTAACCACATATGTTGGAAGGAAAACTCCCCCCAGCACTCCTGTGTTGCAAAGCTGGTCCCCGTAGCAGAGGGATAGCTGAGAGCTATGGCATATCAGGCCACATCGGCTCCCTCAGAGACCCACAGACGCCACTCATGTCTGAGGATCACATCTACAAAGGGTACAAGGGGAATCCTGGACTTTTGTTACTTGCTGCTAATTAGCTTTTTTACTTCTTGTTTTCTAGGTGTCTCATCTTCCCCCCTACCTTCTATCCTCTTCTCTCTCCCCTTTTTTTCTTGCCCTCATTCCCCTTTCAGTCTATTACTGCCATGCTCCTATGAACTCATGCCATCCTTAGTTCCACCTAAGAAAGTTACACACAATCCCTTTATGGCAGTTTTCTTCTCTATAGTCTTCATAAAATACAACGTTGTATGGATAAGGATGATCATGATGCTCAGTAAGTTAGCTGGTCAGCTTATTCGCTGTTCAGTGCCCTGCTTAGTTGATCTTTCTTGAGAAAGTTTATTTCCAATAATTAATACTACTATCTTGTTAGCACATACATGGTGATACGGCAATTTTGGTATCGCTGTTATTGTCACCTGTTTACATATACTGCAATTCCTGCAATGAAGACCCACAAAGAGCAATAGCTGTTTCTTCTTCCCCTCATGGAGAGAGCTGAACCGGCCGCCCTCCTGACCAGCTTTGTGCCCGGGGCTGAAATAACAGCCCGGACCGCATCACCTTTGCCTGTTTTGGATAACGCACCTCAGGGCAGAACTGAACTCTCCAGGGCAGGAGCTGGTTTTGCACCTTTGCAAGGGAAGGGGGCTGCTCGCTGTCACTCGTGCCTGTGGCTCGCCTGCGTGACCTCTCTGATACCGGCACCGACGTTGCTGCCCTGCGGCATGGGTGCTTTTACCGCCACGCTTCATGACGGGCTGGGTGCTTTTTTCCTCACAGAAGCCCCACGCATCTACAGACCGACGACCTGTGCCACACGCAGCGCTGAATAAAAGGGGAAAAAAAGGGAAAGAAATCACGGTTGTCTGCCCCCCCGCGACGGGCGCGGGGCGCTCCCCCGGTTTGCGGCCGCGCCCCGCCGCGGGCGCTACCTGCCCGCCTTTCGGAGGCCGCTCACCCGGTCCCTCGGACCGAGCCCCCCGCCCCTCAGCGGGGCACCGCGATAGCCGCTGCCGGCGCGCGCACCCGCGGGCGGGAAGACGGCCGTTGGGGCGGCACGAGGAGGGCCGTGGGAGGGGCGGGGCGGGGCGGGGCGGGGGCAGGGGCAGGAGCGGCGCCCGTTGCCCCGGCGACACCGCCCGAGTCTCGCGCGACCCGGAGGCTCTCGCGAGGCGCCGCCCGGTACGGGCCGGGCGGAAGCGGCCGCCGTGTTTACAAGCCGCCGGGGCGGGGACGCGGGAGGAGCGGCGCCGGCGGCACCGGGAGCAGGCCGCCTCCGCGCCCATGTGCCCGCAGCCCCCGCCGCCCATGGAAGTGATGGAGGGGCCCCTCAACCTGGTGAGCGCGCGGCCGCGGGGGGGCAGGGGGGCGTCCCGTCAGCCGGTCCTGCAGCCGCTCTCGGCCCTCAGGCGGCGGCGGCGGCGAGGAGAGGGTGGCACCCTTCCACTCCTCTCCCCTCCCCCGGTGGGTAAGCGGACGGAGAAGGGCGACTTGAACAGTAAATAGGGCCCTCTCCGCCCCGCCCCCCTCCAGCACCTGTTCAGGGCTTGTGCCAGGCCCTGCCGCGGCGGCACCGGGCCCTGGCCTGCCTGGAGGGGAGCGCGGCCCAGCGGCTGCCCCGGACTAGAGGCGGCTTCTAGGGGAGGGCTGAGCTCGCCGCAGTCCGGTCCGGTGGCCGAGAGGCGGGGGAAGCGGTGGCCAGGCCGCGCAGCGCTGCCCCGCTGCTGTACGGGAGCTCCTGCAGGGCCCGCGGCTGGTGCGGCACATAGCGGGAGCTGGGCTGCTCCGTGCCCGGGAGCAGCTGGGAGCACCGCGGGAGAGGGAACAGCGCAGGGGTGCGTGTAGCGGCATGTTTAGATTGGGGCGGGGGGGGGGGGGGGGAGGGGAGCGTTAAGTCTGGCCCAAGTTGCAAACACAAGGGAAGTTCTGGAAGGAAGCGTTTAGATGACACAGACCACATCTATGCGAGTTTAAAGAGTTTTAGAGACTTATCAGGGCCCGCTACTGACAAGATGCTTCTTTTAATTTCAGAAGGTGAAATGCTTTAAAATCAGTAATTACTCTGCTTAAACTAAATCTCTAAGGAACTTTAACTGAAACACAGATGTCTGAAAAATGCATCTTTGCAAAAGCTAATCAGATTTTAAACAACCTAAATTGGTAGGTTTCTGTCACATAGACAAAATCTAGTGTCAAGAACAGTTCTCTGCTGCCTTGTGGGTTTTATCAAAGCTGTATCTTGACTGAGCCTCAGATGCAGTGATACACAGCATTCCCTTAGAAAACTAGCTTTGGTCCAGCAGTCCAATTAGCCAGGTGTAGCACACCAGGAATACAGCTGTAGTGCTTCCAGGAATGAGTTTGATCCAGAAATTGTGTAGACATTGCCATGCAAACCTGCAACTTGTGTCAATTTAGTTTTTAATCAAAGCTTATTTGCTCCAGCATGGTGTCAGCCCTGACAAACCCTTGCCTGCTCCATACCAGGTATTTCTGGATTGCTCTAGTTTCAGAAAGGCTTGTAAAATTGGCATTGCAGACCACCCATGGAATTAAGGCTGACAGTCTAGCGGGAAGATGGTCTATTTAGATCTGAACTGATGGTGCAGAACCACTCTGGGTATGTCTGTATTGTGCCGTCTCAGACTTTTTGCTCTGTATACTGGAGGCCTGATTGAAATAAGGAACAGCAGGAAGTAGAAAGCTCTTGTAACTTATTGATATGATGGGTTTAAAGTCAGAAAAACTTGCAGCACGGTAATGCAGGAGGGATAAACTATAGCTATTTCAGAGACACTACAAAAACCTTTTTAAAAGTAGATCTAGTGCATGAGCTTCTAAGGAGAAAATGATAATTGAATATTCACTAATAAATGGCTGAAAGTAGCAACTTTGTGGCAGTGCAGATATCACCAGTTAGTACTGTTTCTTACTGAGACCACTCACTAAGGATTGTAGGAGTGACAAGAATACAAGTAAAGCCTGGTTGATGATCTTCTGACCACAATAGGACTGTGCGGTTACCACACCTGTCTAGCACCAGGCTAACACTAAGATCAAGACAATTCTGCAGAATGGATGATACAGGAAAAAAGTTGCTTTATAGTTTTGTACAGGAAATTATAAAGTTGCCTGCACATACGTTCCTACTTCCTTTTAAGGAGTATCCTGAAATACAAAAACTTTTCTTGAAACTGCTGTACAACATAGTCATGGATCATCTTGTATAGAAAAATGACCTGTCTCTTCAGGTTGTGTCAAGCACCATGAAAACTCTTCCATGACAAGACCTTGAATGGGTACAGTACCATGGTTAGAACATGCCTACATTTTTACAAGGACATGAACAGGAGTTCACGTAGAGTTTTGCAAAGCTCTCCTATTCACAGTCCCTCTCTGCAGCTAAGTTTCAGATTTGCAACAACATTCAGGGAAGGTGCCAACCTCCAATATAAGAATGTCCATTTAAGTTTTTGATCCTATCCAGTGTCATGTATTTCACTTGCTTCTCCTGTAAATCTCTTACCTAAGTCTAGTTCCTGTGGATTGGAAAAGCACAACTTTTTCCAAAGATGCCAAACCATCAGAGAGGAAGGGGGGGGGGGGGGGGGGAACCAACCAAACAAAACACCCCTAAACCACAAAGTGGTTTTGGGTACACTAATTGTTAGGCTTATTTATCTGCTATCAATCACTTGAGTTCAAGAGAGTTTCCTTCTTTCAGTACATCATGGCTTGCTAGTTTTTGTGAAATTGATTTTTCTTTTGTTAAGGCTTTTCATTAGAATTTGCTATAGTTCTTGGATGTTGCTTTGTCCTGTAAAACTTGTTCATTAGTTGCATATTTGAACATCTAGTCTTAGTTACTGGAAAGCATGGATACTGTCCTGATTTTCCTGGGGAGCAGATCTGACCAAAAAAAGATTCTTAGTAGTTTTGCAGTATCATAATGTCTCCATTTCTCTGTCAACATGTAGCATGCCAGCTGCACTTAATGGCTTGTATTGCTGGCTTTCAGTTTCAGTTATTGTTTATATATTTGACTATTTGCTTAGCCTTCCTAATTACAGGTGGCATGCCTTTTTGTATTCTGCTGACTTCAATTACATTCTTTGTCTACCTTCTGAAAGATATGTTTCCCTAAAAATAATATTTTATCTTTATGCACCTGGGTCTTAGTGCCTTAAACTATCAATGATATTTCTTTTTCTTAAGTTTAATTATATTTTGTTTTCCCTAATTCAGTGATTTACTTCTGTAGATAGCACTAGACAAATACTGATTTGCTTCCCAGATCTGTTTAAAAAAAAAAAATCTGTAACTACAGTGGTTTTTCTTTAATGGAAGTTTTAATCATTGACCTTCAGGTCTAATGACTTCAATGAGAAATTGACCTATCTTTTTAGAATTTGGGTTTTAGTTCTTCAGACCCCCTTTCTGTTTTTCTTTTTAAAGTTATTCTTATCTTTTTGTATACCTTCTGTGCCATTGTTGCATGCTTAACAAATAATCATGCTGAGTCTAACCCCATCTTTCCTTCTTTTAACCTTTCTAGGACTAACTGCTGATTTGATTTTTCCACTGAGCTGTCCTCAAGGTATTCATTGTATCCAGTGATACTTCATTTAGGAATACATTGAAACAACTTGTCCAAAATCTGTTGCCATCATCTGAGTTGTTAAAGCCACAGGAAAGTGTTTGGGGGTTGCTCTGGTACTTGAGCATTCCTTTTGTCTCTTCCTCTTGCCCTTTTCCCTCCTTCCCTCTCCCCCCCTTAGTCTACTGGATGCTTTGCAGATGAGAAACGTCATCTAATCTTGAAAGAATGGGTTAAAGCCCTGATCCTTATGCTTTTACTAATAAGGAAGCCAGTTCTTCAACCCTACAAATAAAATATTTAGGTTGTGCTGCGCAACTTAAAACTGGTATGGACTAAGTGCAGTCCCTGCACCTGCAGGCAACCGTATAGCGGATAGCTAGTCCAGATGAATATTTGTTTCACATATAATCTAGTGCCATAAACTAAGACATCTTCAGCAAATTAAAACTGTTACTGCAAAAGCATAAGATAAGTCTCATAAGAAAAGACATCCTATAAAAAAAAAAAAGGAAATTAAGAGCTTCTCTGTGCCTACCTACTGTAGGGGTAATTCCTACTGCCATCTGGTTTAGGCAAAGAATTCTGATCTTGCATCCAGCAATAGTTTTAACCTTAGGTATAGGAGCAAAAGGTACCAGCCAGACACCTGTGAAGATTTTCCATACTTAAGCAGCACAACAGCACACTGCTGACCATCAGAAGCCTGGAAGTAATGCAGTAAAAATGAGGCAAATAGTATCAACCTCCAGAAGAGACTAAAAAGGAAACTTGCTTGTTGAACAGAGTCTGATGCCCAGGACTTCATAAGTCTGCCAATTCTGCTTTAATACCTCAGTATCTTCCTGTAAGATATATGCTAAGGAGCCATACCACCTCTACCTTGTATTCTTCCTACAAGGTAATAGCACTTTGTATGGTTTATAATAAAATACGATCCAAAATCTGGTGCATATCTATTGCCTGTAAGTTTCTTGAAGTGTAAGGGATCCAGCTTGAACAGTTGTTGTTCTGATGAAAAACAGAAAGCACAGACCAGTGGCTGGAGCGAGAATAACACAACAAAAGGTATATTTGCAAGAATCTCATATAATGGAAGCTTTTCATATTAATGCTGTAAGAAATTGGTAGCAACCATTCCAGTGCAAGCCAATCAATGGTCTACTTTAAGAAATGGTTTAGAAGTGAGGTGAATACCACATCCACATGAGGGCAAAATAACAAGCAGAATAAATATGCAATATGGAAGAGTAGGAGGAGAAAATAGAAAGCATCTATGAAAGTTTCCAGAGATCAAAGGATTTAAACCACATGGGCCAATGTGTTTGAGACTTAATGCTAGCCTGCACCTCTGTTCTTCTCATTGGAAAAACAGGAATATTATGTTAATCTACAGAAACATCCACTGAATCCAGTTTGTTTTCTTTGATTTTTTTTTTTTAAATAAAGCTTAACCTGAAAGCTGCTATACTTGCTCTTCCAATCCAAAATGAAAAAAAGAGAGGCAGATGCACTCAATTCTGAACTCAAGCTAGAGAAAACAAGCTTTTAGGTAATAAAAGTGGAAGTATCATTATATAGACATGCCTAACACAAAGTCTGTTTACCACAGTGCCTTGTCTTGGTTTTCCCAGTAACACTGTGATCTATATGGGGCCATTCATTTCAGCTAAGGTGTAAACGCACAGATGCAGTAGCATATCTGTCTGAGTAAAGCAACTGGAGGTGCTGAGGTGATACATCAGAAACTCAGCTGAACAGCCAGATCAGTAACAGCCTCCTTGGAAAAGCTCAATGTTGTATTCAGTCATATAACTACTATTAAAGCACAACACAGAACTGCTCCACATTACACATACAATAACTTGCAGTAGCTCCCAGTCAAGAACATAATTAGCTAAGCTATGGGTGGTTGACAGAAGCATTATTTCCTCACTGGTGTCTATGCTGTTTGGGTACCTACCAGCAGTGCCTTTCAGCTGCGTCATGATGGCATTACATGTATATCATCAAGCCATGCAGTTCATCTCTGAGTAAGCGTGCCTAACAGTTTAAAGACCCAAATGAAGCTGTTTCATAGAGGCCTGGGGAGGCAGCAGAGTGAAGTCATGGCTGAAGCCTTTCTGCCCCACTTGTTTGAAATTGTTGCTTCTGGAATAGTTTGCTTACTGAACCATTTGTTGTGATGATTCAGTTGTCCCTGCTGAGGGGTAGCTTAGTTGCTGTAACAGCTTGAGCCATGTGGTTTAGGGCTACATATAGGAGCCCAGATTGTTTTTGTTTATTATCAAGGCAGTGGGACTGTTCTCATCTAGCTTATAACCTCCAGTTAGGAAGACTTGTGTAGTACCAGCTGCAGCACTATATATGGGGACAAGAAAAGCATTACCAAAGCAGCTGAGAACTGCAGGTATACGAAATGGCTCTGACAAGCAAGTTGAAGCATTTAGTGCTTTTTATCATACTAAATGGATGAAAAGGAAGGGAACAAGGTTGATTTGACTTATGCATTAGGTAAAAGAATACCACGCCTTAATGAGTTGCAGGTGATCTGGGAAAGAGCTGCAGCTATGCCTGTACAGGGTTTTGAAGACTCCACCTAACCTGAGCAGTGTGAATGTGAGTTGGTTTCATTCCAGATCTCTTAATTGCATTTGCATGGTGAGGAACTCAGACTAACCATTTTATCTTAAATTTGGAATAGGTTGGGAACACACGTGTAGTCAATTAGAGCTATTCAGTGAATTAATGTTGGTTGGCTAAACAAGTGGTTGCTTGTCTGCCCATCTATTTAAATTCTAATATTATTGCTTACAAGCAAGCTGAACTTCAACATCTTTACAGTTTGATACAAAGTGAGTGAGGAGTCTGTTAATATTGAGAATACATTCTCATGAGAGTTTCACATACTTGTTTTGCTCCATAGTCACACTAACCTGTAATTTATGGTTGAGTCATTGTTCTGTCAACCTTGCTAAGTACAGGCTTTCAAAGACAGAAAATTGAGCTAATGTGTGGCTAGTGGTATTGGTTGAGCAGCCACAATGGGTTATGCCATTTTTTGTTTCTCCTTCAGTCCACTTATCTTTCTCTACAGAATACAAGGAGTATTTTTAAGGGGGCTTGCTTCTGTCGATAAAACTATACATTACCATTTCTTTAGGCTTAGTGGCAAATATATTCCCATTATTTAGCATAAGTTACAGTACAGCTCTATTATTTTTGCTTTTTATCTAACTGCCTGTAAATACAAGCATTTTCTATAGTAACCCTGAGTTTTATTCGTCATGATTGCACTTTTTTTTTTTCCAATTAAAAACCAAAAAAAGAAGGCCATAGTTTATTCTTGGACCTCTCAGGTCAAGTTTTCCACTTGTATTCTCTCTTAATTCCATTTTTCAATGCATATGCATTCAAACCTTTCTAGGTTCAGTATTTTCTGGTAAGAATGGGTTTGAAAGAGACTTCCATGTGTATAGCACTGACAGAGCATTTGTGGGGTGGGGGGAACAATGGTGCACCACCGCATCCCACCCTTTGTGGCCTGCTGCTGTGAACATCCACGTGGAATATACTTAGTATTCTTTTGTACAATATGCAATGCATATTGTACAATGCAATGTGCCCTTTCTGACTCTTCCTTTCTCCCATATACGTTCTTAGAAAAACAGCCCTATATCTTTAAGGAAACAAATCCCCAAACAGATCCCTCATCTCTCAAAAAAAAAACCAACTTCCTCTTTGCTTTCAGCAGTAAGAGAGCATAGGTATTGATCCTTTCTGGCAAAGATAACTGGTATCCACAGTCCATAGCATAAAATAGATGATGTTAGCAGCAAACAGTGGTTTCACTTAAAACAGTTACAAACTGTTATATTAGACAGAACTTCTTTGCAGTTAGCTTTCCTGAGGCCCCATCATTTTAGCAGCTGGGTTTTCCTGCCTTCATTTGTAACTTTATTAGTAAGTAACGCACTGTAATCTGTGCTTCATAATCATATTAAAATATATAACTTTCTAGAAAGTCCCTTACAATGAACAAAGAAGGCTCTAAGCTTAAGGTCTTGTGCAAGGCTTTGTCCAGTGAAGAGCTGTTCCCGTTAGGGGAACAAAGAAAAACAAAACATACAGAAGACTATCTGTCTCAGTTACAGAAGAACTGTTGCAAATTACTGCTCTTAGGAGAGGGTAGTAGACTTACCATGTTTGAAAGTGAGTAGTACTACATCTACCTTTTAAATACATTGTAGGATCAAGCTGTTTTTTTCCTGTTACTCTTCATTCTGTAATAGCTAGCTCTCAACTGGGATCATATGGGAAAAGCAGCAGCTTTCTCCCACTCCCCACCCCAAGCTAGGATCATATGGTAGTAATACTTTAAGTTGTAATGGTGCTCAATCTCTAGAAATAAAACTAGCATTTTTAATTTTTGAGGGAGTGGTAAGAAATCCAGCAAGTGGGCCTCATAGCTTCATTTCTCATGGCCTGCAGTCATATCATTGTCTAGTTTATATTCAGAAAAAGTAGTCGGGTGTTAATTTTTAGGCTGCTAAAGAAAGTTCTAGGCAAAGAGGAGACCTGCATCGCTGTTTTAGAGGGTTGTTTGATTATTCTTTTATTCTGTTGCTCAGAGATTACATAGTCAATGGTTTGGGTTAGTTGGGTGGAGAATCAAATAGAAACCTTTCTTCGGAATAGCAGTACAAACTTACAAGTGTAGGTATCATCCCTTAACATCTCAGCTACAGTTGGAAAGTTTGAGGAAAGCTGTTTAGCTTACCTGCTTCTGTAGTTCACCCAGAGTGGTTCAAGTGACACAATAAGGCATGCACAAATCCCTTAAGAACCAAATATGTTAGAGTAAGGTGAGGAAGCTTTTTAGCTTGGTCATTGTTCACTCACACCTGCTTCCCCTTATGAGAGTCAAGTTGTTACACCTGTCCATTTGCTTACTGGGAATTCCTGCTCATCTGGATTGGGAGGGACATCTGGAAGTAGTTGTTGAACTGCTTCCCCCCCCCTTCAATTCCATAGCTTGTTAATAAATTATAATTATTCTTACACCACATCCTACATTTATTTCCAGCACTGCAACTGGAAGAGGAAAGAGAAATCAGATATATAAACCCACTGCAGTTATGCAGCAGCTGTTTCTGTAATCATCACAGCAGCAGGACCAAAGTCAAAGCAGTCCTGCTTGAATCTCTTGGGAACCAGCATAGCAGCTCCAGAACTGTTGGTGTAAACACCTTCCTCTAGCATGACATCAGACCAGGGATAAACTTGAGAGCCATTTTTTTCACTTTATGATATAGGACCAATTCTTCCATTGCCGGTTTTATAATGGGATACTGGCCACTCTGAGTTCAAAATAGATTTGCTAACAATGGTTGGATGCTGTGTGGCTAAGTGTAACTGAGCACTAGCAATAAACCAGCAGACTAGACAAGATGTAGAAGCTTATCCATGGTACGTGGCTGTTAAGCATCCAAATAATTCTGTTGCAGCTTCATCACTTGCTGCTAGGAAACAGCACCACTAATTTCTTCAAACTGCTGGTGATGAATAATGTACCATGAAAACAGGAGAAATTCCTTGGTCCTTGGACAATCAACTAATTGGAACAAACACTCACAGCGTGGAATAAAGGAGTAAATATTTCCTTGTCAAGCTGGTAGGAAAACATACAAAATGAGGAATTCCTCCCCCATGACTGACTGCAGAACACCTAGCATTCTCACACAAGGCTGTGCTGAAACACTGATTTTTTTTTTTCTCTGCTGCAGTTCCTCTTGTTTCCACTGGGGAAGTCTGCTGCCCTGCATCAGAGTAAGATAGCCTGACATCTATATATTTTGATGTAACAGCAAGAAAGGCATTTTGACCTTGTAATCAGAGAATCCTAGCTTTTCTTTTTGCTAGCATCTCTGGACTGTTGTTTTCCTAATTTTATTCACGGTCTAGCCCAACTTCTTCAGACTCCCTTCAGCTTCACTGGGACTTAATTGAGAATGGAAATAATGTAATTGCGCAATCAAATAACAACTGACTGTCCTCAAATGTTCTGCATGTGCTTAAGTGATTTGAGTAAGATCATGCTCCAGTACTTTAAAACGTATGAAAATAACCTTTGAAAGCAATCAGACTCAAATTCTTACATTTGGAAACTAATAAATGGAACCAGGCCCCCGGCTTGTTGAATTGCTTTCTTAGCTCTTCTGCCTCTAGCTACCCTGTTTCCTCTTTCCCTGTTTTTTTAGACCTGCCCATGCAGTTTGCAGAAGCAGCTGTATCAATACTAATTTATTGAAAAATTGTTTTGCAAGGAGCTAGCTCAGGTGTTTTTATGTCCATGACACAGCTAATTTGTAACTGGGTGAGCTGCCATGAATAACTGAGGAGATGGCTCTATATGAGCTGATACTGTTTGTTCATTCCCATGGGAAATAAGTTTATCTTTCCAGCATGTGTCATTTGTAGGAGTCCATAGAAAAAGGCCATAAAATAGATGATTTTCCAATAGAAAAACACTTCCTCTTCTGAGATTATTTAACCTCAGAGCAGAAGAAACAAGGAATGCTGACAATACTATGGGGATTGAATGAAGAGGAGGAAGAAGAATATAACTGAAATATTCGTTGTGAAGAATCCAGGAAGGGGTTTGGTGTGGTTTGGGTTGTTTATTTTGTGGTTTTTTTTTTTTTTTTTTTTTTTAGAACACTCTATATTAGCATATGAAATCAGTTTTAGAAAAGCCAAATGTCTTAATGCAGTGATATAACTGCTAGGGATAGCCTTCGAACAGCTGTTGCCTAAAAGAGTGTTTTCTGTAGAAGTCATTCTCTTCTGTGGTGTCAGAGCTGCTAAAATTCTGGTAGGAAATAGAATGTACTGTAACGCTGTAGGTGATATGTCAATTTGGAGGACAGAGATGACAAAGAAATTGATCTGCATTTTAGAACTTATTTTTAAAATGGATGTTAGTGTAAGTATCATGTTAGTCCTGAAGAATCATGTTACCGTCCTGTTTGGATTATCTGACCTTCGATGCTTCTTCCAAGACTGCAGGAGACAGAGGAAAGTGTAATTCCGTAAGGCCTGTAGGGAACCAGTTGTTCTAACATCTTAGGATATGGACAAATGCTCTCATTTTTATGTTGATCCTGGAACATGCTTGAAGTGAGTCGGTGACTTCTATTGACCAAACGTCTGAAGTCTGATATGTTTTATGCCTTTATTTGGGTGAAGGGAGGGAATAGAGAATTTGTACAGGTCAGAGACAGAATTACAGAGGCAGATTTCAGGCTTTCAGCTCTGTTTCCCCTACAGGTTCAGTCAGTATGGATTTGGTAAAGGCTCTCTTGAGAAACAGTAATCTTAAAAAAAAAAGAAACAGGCAAATACTTTCTTCAGATTCCTAAGTGTCTTGTATTGTTTCACAGTGTCAGTGCCCAGTACTTGATGTCTGTTTACTTCAAACTCAACATGTAGTAAAGCAGTCATGAATAGTCTGTGTTACTGACAGCCTTGCCAGTTAGTGGTTGTAGCCTTTCATATTACATAGCTTGTCTTGGAGGAAGGACTGTGAAATTCGTGTCTTGTAAGAACAAAAAGACTTGCTTTCATGAATGTTGCAGTGCTGGTTATGCAATACTGTTTCTCACTGAGCATATGCAAATACTTGCATCAATTGCTTGCTTTCAGCAACATCCTTAGTGTACCTTAGTGGTTTACATTAGTGGCTTACAAATGCTAGTATAGACTTAACTGTTGTACAGCAACAATGTGACTTTGATATCTTTAACTATGGCAGTGCTGCTTCCATTAATTCGTGTAATCTGCAAACAAAAAACCTAAGATCTTTTGCAATTTCTTCACCCAAGAGGCAAAGCATCTTGGACATGGGGCAGCAGAAAATGTCAAACCAGCTGTAAGCTGTAACATAATTCAAATATCTCACATTCTGCAAGGTAAATTGGTTCTGTATACTTACAGCTTCTCATAGTTTCTTATGGCCTTACTGGTCTTTTTACACGACTACAGTGAATGCCTACCTATAAAGGAGAACATGTACTTTCTGAGGAACAGCTTCAAAAAGATTTTATTGTGTACACATCATCTTTGCTGCATTAACAAGCTTCAGATCTTACCTGTACAGTACAGATTCTTGTAAGGTAGTATTAAAAACAAAATCAAATTATAAAGCTTGTAAGGGAGTGGGAGCCTAAAAGCCTGAGAATTGGAATCAGTACAGTTTCTTAGATGTACTGATTACTTTTAAAACAGGTATAACTATTTGTTGGTTAACCCTCATTGATGTAATGCTCTTTCTATTTTAAGGCTCACCAGCAGAGCAGAAAAGCAGACCGTTTGTTGGCAGCAGGGAAATATGAAGAAGCAATTTCTTGTCACAAAAAAGCTGCTGGTGAGTAGGTATTTCTCACATTCCAGCTCTTAAAATCAGTTTCTAGATTTGCATGCTTCCTGTAAGTAGAATATTTAGTTACTTGCAAAATATTCTTTTTATTCTTAAAATGTGAATCTGTTTTTCAGTCCAGATCAAGAACCCTTTTGGAAACTTTTTCTCTAGTATAAGCAGCTAAAGCCAGACATTTCCAAAGTTGTTTTGATTGGGGGTGGTTATCACTGTGAAGGCAGTTCTTGACTCAAGATGAAGCCAACACCTTGTGTCATGCACAAATTGCAGTTGAGGACCTGCTGTAAGCCAGTTTCACTTTACACTTTGTGTTTTCTTCACGGCTTTCATAGCTGAAGTCACCTGCTTTCTCTGTTGATAAAGGAAATACTCAGACAAATGTTTGCTTACAAAAGTTTACTTACTTCCCTTTCCTAATGTCTGAATCAAGACAGCTAAGAACAGGTGATGAGCTCAGCTTTCCCAGAACTCAAGCAAAACAGCAGATTGCATCGCAGGCCTTGACACTGCAATTGACAGCCTCTCCTAAGTGAAACTTTGTGCATTTACCTGTCCATTTAACTAGACACGCTTAATTATTTGTGTTGGAGTCTGTCAGCTGGCTGACAGCGCGGCAACTGCTTGGCAGAAGAAGAAAGAGGAGGTCTTAATTGATGCAACAAGTAGGGTATTTCCAGTGACAGAGCTTGTGTGGGGACAAAATAAGTGGCTACTCCGAACATTGTAACCTAGATACCAGGCATTCTCACTTTCCATTCATAAATACTAGAAAACCCCATAAAATGAGAAACTGATGGTTTCTTTCGTATTTATGAATACTCAGAGCAACAAGGGATAGTACTTACATTCTAATACGCAAACTTTTCTTTTTGGTTTCCTTCACTTCATATACCAAGACAAAACCCAGAAACGCATTGATATCTTGTCATTTTCAGCACTAGCAAGATATGCTCAAAGTCTAAAGTACTGCTCTGACTGTAAGCCAGCACCTTTTCTGGTTTGGAGGGGAAGTTGATGAAAAAAGTGGGGAACTACAGACTATACTTCTTCATCAAGAATATAATTAAAAAGCATGACTTCATAATACTGGTGTGCCATGGGTGAGAGGATTTTACTTACCACATTTTGTCTTAAAATGCTTGTACATTAAAAGTCTGGTCCTTAGCTGTGTTTCTTCCCTTCATGGGAAAGTTGTTCTAGGACTTTCTGGAAATGGCTGCTGTTCTCCTCTGAAACACAAATTGGAACAACCTGAGCCATCAGGATGCCGTGGCAAGGGTGTAGCATGTATTACATGATCTTACAGTAATTTTTTCAGACTTTTGAAAAACAGCAGGTGTTTCCAGCCACTGTAACTTGGTAAATACTTCGCCTCTGGACTGCTGCTTTTACGTGAGGATTCAGAACATGGAAGGTCTGAAGCCTTTTCTTAGCTTTTATGGAAACGTTCAGGTTTTGTAACCCTATCCTAAGTGTTTATCAATTTTCTCTTCTGCAGCATACCTTACAGACGCTATGAAGCTGACCCAGTCAGAGCAGGTGAGACCAAAGTGCAGCAGACGCCAGAATCAGCCATAGCTCTGTTGTGTGCCTGTGTGTCATATTGTGCCCTGACTGGTCATACCCCTCTTGGGCGTATGATCATACCCCTGTGGGTGTACTAGCCTCTGCGTAGTTCTCTGAACCCATGGGAACTGCACCAGCAGTTTTAGAAGAGCTGTGATGCTAATCTTCCTTGAGAGTTTTTCCAAGTTTACGTGGAGCAGGGACAAGAGAACTAGTAGCCTATCCAAGGGTTCTCCAACAATGGTTTCTAGTCTGCAAGGCATCTTCAAGTAGGTGATAAAACTAGTTTCATATTTAACTTTTGCTGTGAGGCACTTAGGCTGTTTTGCTGAGACACAAAGCTGAGCACCTCATCTACAGTCTGTAATTTTGGTTTTATTGATCCTGACTGGGGGATCTCCAGAACAACAGCCCTACACCTTTCCTTATTCATTGCACAAGTCTGTCTGTGAATGTAGTCGTGTAGCCTGGTCAGCACTTTTATAGCAGCAAGCTTTGAGTTTAGCCAATATTATCAAAGCAAATAACCCTTGGAGACTGGACATCTGTCTTTCCTCCAAAGGGTCATTCTTGTAGAAAAATGGTAGCCTCGTAGAAACCAGGTGGTTTCTGTGAGTTATTAACCACCATGCCACCTGCTTCATTAAATATGGCTGAATCATTTGGGACTATATCTGGCCTTGGAGCACTTTTCTGCTTAGTGTTGGGTGTTATTAATATACCACTGGTCTACGCAGATACCATCACAGAAGCATAAAAATAGTTGGTATTATTTAGCTAAAGTGTGGCGGTGCATGCCAAGTGAATCTCTTCCTTCTTGGTGTTGGGCATAGGTCAGTTAAAATTGTAGTGCCTCCACTCAGAGGTATTATCGTAACCTGGTCAGTGACTTAAAAACAACAAACAAACAAACAAACAGACCAAATGTTAACTCACTCCTTCACAATACTAGTAGTTATGCTAAATTTGGGTGACATATCTGAATCTGTTGCATTGTACAAGCAGAGAGCACTTCTTGCTGGATTTAGTATCTGAATAACAAAAGCTCCTCTCCCTCGGGCATGCTGTGATGCTGTTTATGTAAATATTTACATGCATGTAACTTTACTTGCATGAATACTTAGGTGGGATTAGGGATCACCAATTAAATTGTTTAATCTTGTTCTTACTCAGGCTCAGCTATCACTGGAATTGCAAAGGGATAGTCACATGAAACAGTTACTGCTCATCCAGGAGAGGTGGAAAAGGGCAAAGAGGGAGGAAAAGCTGAAAGCCCAGCAGAATGCTGACAAGGAAATAGCTGCACATCTTCAGACTTCTTATAAGCCATCTGCTGAAGACTCTGATGATCAAAACATATTGGTTCCTGTTACTCAGAAATACAGTCCTTCCACAGAGAAACATCCACAGGATATTCAGGGTGTCTTTGACAGGGACCCGGATACACTATTATTTCTGCTTCAGAAGAAAAAGGAGCCGGTAGAAGCATGTATTGGGAGTAAAGCTCCAAAAGATGACAAAACAATAATAGAAGAGCAGGCAACCAAAATTGCAGATTTGAAACGGCACATAGAATTTCTTGTAGCTGAAAATGAGAGATTAAGGAGAGAGAATAAGCAGTTAAAAGCAGAAAGAGCTAGACTCCAAAAATCTCCAGTAGACAAGGAGTTGGATGTAGATGCTGACTTTGTTGAGAAGTCAGAGTTGTGGGGTCTGCAGCAACACTCAGAAACTACTTCTTCAGCTGCAACTTGGCAGAAGTTTGCAACAACTGCTGGGAAGGCAAAGGACATTCCAATACCCAACCTTCCCCCCCTGGACATCCCGTCCCCTGAACTCCCTCTGCTGGAACTCTCCGAAGATATACTGAAAGGACTGATGAATAGTTAAAAACCAGGAAAAGTACTCAATGTAGTTACCCAAACTTAAGAAAAGGGAAAACCACCGGGACAATGGTGATCTGAGGGCAGAAACATCTAACACAATCCTACTGTTGGAGAAAAGGCATTAAAGCAACTTTGTTACTGTGAAATACACATCATATCTGATCTACTTCATAAAAGTTAAAGGTACCATAATCGGTATAAGATGGCAAGCTCTTTAGTCTTTCTCCCAATGTTTCAAACCAAATGACTGCCTGGAGAATGTTTCAAGTAACACAATCCTTCAGGGTTTTAAAGTATACTATATGTAATAGTTATCTATAATGCCATAAATGATGGTGCAGAACCTAACTGTTATGATTGCCAGTTGGCTGCCACTTCATATTGAAAAATGCTTTCTAGCATGAATTTAAACTGTGCATTTCATTATGCATAACTTTGTTAATTCAGATACAGTGCAATTTACACACCTCCTGGATGGATTTATGTGCCACGCTCTATACTCCTGACTCTGTTCACCTCAAGTCAGGAGAGATTTTAATTTCCATTCTATGAAGGAACCAACTTATTAGTTCTGTTGACAAGTTTTTTTGGGTTATCTGTTTACATAACTAATCAGGGTGCATTGAATCTAGTTATTGGTTTCTGTATAAAGTGACATTGTTTAAAAAAGAAAAATCTATACTTAAGGAAAAAATACCCTTTTTGTTTTCAGTGATGCATGAATGGAATTAATTCTAGCTGGCAGCATTTGATTGAAAAAGAAATTGTTTACAGCTTAACCTGATTCAAAAAGGATATGAAAATAAAAACCAAGGTGTTTTGACACTAAACGTGTGTTAAATCTCTACAAATGTTGCAGAGTATAAAAAATTAAGATTTATACTAACAGCGTTAGTACACACGTACAGTTGAACTTCTGTGTTCATCGTCCAGCAAATACGGGAAAGCTGGGATGAATTCAGAGGGCCTTGCCTCTACGTGAAGTGACTTGGCTAATAGCTGGCTTCTAACACCTACAGAGCGCTGAAGTGTCAGAGGAAGCAGCACTATGCGTTTCCCTGGGGACAGGCTACTCGGAGCTGAATGAACCGCTCCAGGAGAGCTGTGCACACCCGCTCAGGGTTTTGGTTTTCGAGGAGGGCAGTGGAGCCCTCCTCACACTCAGGCCCTTCCAGCACGGGTCAGCCTGTGCCCTGCCCCAGAGCGTTAGCCAGCCCTACCCCTGCACTAGTTACCTGAACCCAGGCTTCCCGGGGTGTTGCAATGTGTAGCGGAGACATTAGTTAACTTTGGCTGTTACTGATTAATGGAAAGTGTTAAGTGTTGCAAGCTACCCCATTTTAAGTTATTCTTGTGCTGTTACAAGGTAAGCTTGCTTTCTAAGGGTACATTTTTCTTCCAGAATAGACTTGGAAGCGGCAGCAAGAACACCTTACTGTGGTGCAAATTCTCCCCTTAGCTCTGTATACCTGGTGTCTCCTGTGCTTGCTTGAAGGAGAGTAGGCACTGGAGGCTAGCAAAAGCCTATGGAAACCAAGGTAAGACAGGTTCATTAGAGGAGGTCCCTTGTGCTGAATTGTAGCAGGAAACTAATCTTGCTGGGGAAAAAAAAAAGTTATTTTTCAGTTAGAGCAGTTTAGCACGTGGCCCCACAGAACAGCTGTGATGAGGTAACCTATGCCATGTCAGCCGCAGCTTGCTGCTCCCACAAAAGGACAAGTTACATTCTCCACCGTCACCTGCCTGGCTGGCTGTTACAGGTAACAAGCCAGTGGAACGTAGTGTTTCTGTTCATGTAAGTAAAGCAAAGAAAATGGTATGTGCTCACAAGAAGGAAATAAAATTATTTAAGCACCTGTCTCCTGTCACTGCCAGGGATGGTAGCCCAGGGCTGTTAGCTACGGACAGACATTTCAGCTGTCTCTGCAAACAGCAGCTATAGGAGAAGGAAGCAATTTTTAGCCTGGCTACCTCTGCTGAAGAGTCAGGAGTCTTCAGAGGGGGGGGTAGGGGAATTGCAAGCTCTATTTTTTGTTTTTACGACTAAACTGTCCCTTCATAGATAGCTGCATAAACAAAACACCAGATCCAAAGGAAGCTGCTTCTCTGTAGGAAGGTAGCCAAGTAGGGGCAAAACTCCACGCTGCTACTTTTGAAAGTGATGTTAAAACTTTTCTCCTGCAATGCAAATGTTTGTTCTTGCAGTCTGCCTGCTCAACATGTGACTTCTGCTGAAATCAAACGCCAGGCAGCATGGCTTAGCACGGGAGTTCCCCACTCCTGTGAGTGATGCAGAAAGGAGAATGGGTGCAATGTTCCCTTAAACAGGATAGAAGGACTGAGCTGCAGTATAAGCGCTGCTAGCGTTACACAAGCCCCATGAAGGTGATGTGGAAAGCTGAATATTTCTGTGTAATACAGAGACCGTCCTAGAGCTGGAGCAGGCGATACCAGTAAAGAGTCAGACCATGGCCTAGTGACCGACACAGGTGCTCCTGCTGAAAGAAGAGCCCCAGCACTGCCGGCCTCTTCTTTCCCTCCCTTCCACACAGCAGCACGTCAGCCAGCCACGAAGCCTACAGAAGGACAGGCATGTGCGAGCAGGTGGGATCACCCCTTTCAGCAGCAGCACGGGACATTTGTAAACCATCCTACAGCTGAGAATCCATTGAGTAACGACTTCTCCTTATAAAATTCTTTACGTTCCAGGGAAAAAGCTAAGTGTATGAAATAAGATGAAATATTTTCATTTTTTCCAAGTAAGGAATTCTTCAGTCTGAATTCAGAGCTAAGCAATTACACAGTCCATTTGAAGAATGAAAGGTTGTACAGAAAATGCTCACCACTAGAGGACAAGTTTTATAGATATACGGTGGTAAACCTAAGGAAAGCCTTCTCCAGCGTCTGTCCGCGATCAGTCTGTGCCCCAACAGTTTTAAACTGTTTCGAGGGACGACTGCCTTTCGGCCGGTTTGAGTTCCAGCACCGTGGAATGACAAAAGCAAGGCCCGGTTTTCCTTCCCCGCACACTGCTGTCGGCATTACAGTTTCCGCTCCCTTCCTCCCGCCGACAGCCGCTTCCCCGCCGCCTCCACGCGAGGGGCCACCAGCCCCACGGCTGCCGGCGCAGGGCCCGGCCGCGGGACGCCGCCCCCCGGCTCTGCCGCCCCCCGGCTCTGCCGCCTTCGGCAGCGCTCGGGTGCCGCCGACCGCCACCTGCCGGGACCCCCGCGCCGTGCTCGGCTCCCGCTCGCACGGGCAGCCCCTTCTCCTCGGGCAGGGCCTTGCTCTCGCCGCCGCCGAATTAACTGGCTCGTTCGTTGCCCAAGCCTTTCAAGAGCAGCGAAAAGGCGCAGCGTCTGAACGCTACGCAGAAAGCGAGCGATCTCGTGTAAACGATCGCAGCAACAACGAAGCGGCAAGTTATCGGTGGTGGCACAGCGTGTAACCAAAGCCTGGCACAGTACGTGGAAAGACTCCCATGGGTGGGAAACTGATCTGTATTGTTTTATACTGGACAGAACTAAAGACTGCTGTGGTCCATTATTTCAAAGCATCTCACCAAGAACCAATTCTAAACACGCGTCCAGACATTGACTTCTATTCATAGACTTCACTTTACCGCAGAAACCGCTCTTGTCTTGGAACACAGAAATATTATCCCTGTTGAATATAGCCAACATACACTTTGCAAAAAGAAGTTGTAATTACCCAATCTCTGGCTGTATCTCCACAGAAGGAGAAACCAAAGAAAGGCAACCGGGAAGCAACGTGGAGTCTCCCGAGAATAAAATCTGCAGACTGCACCACCAGCTGCTACTTACAATGACAGCTAAAACCAAAATATAGGAGTGTTGGGTTTTACGTTTTGGTTTTATACGAAGGGAAAAGAGGATCTTGTGACCTCTTCCTCTGAGAGCATTTCCATTTTCAGGAGCTCTGGTCTTGAACTCCTTCCTACTCTCCTGTCAGCAGCAGCTCTTGAGCCATCTGCAATTCCTGTGGGCCTGCTTTCAGTGGTGGGGACTACACCTCACCTAGGCTCCCTTTCCCACGAAAGGTTGGACCAGGTGATCTTTTGAGATCCCTTCCAACCTGGGCTGTTCTATGGTTCTATGAAAGTAGGCTCACTAGCAAAATAGGTGGAGAAAAGCAAGTACAGCCGCAACAGCTGATAAAATCCCTTACTGAACTGGACTAAAAACACAGTAGAAAACAAAATCAATTGGTCAAACTGCTCAAAAGTAATCAGAGCGGTAGTGTGGCTGCCACAAATCAGGTATAGGCTGGACAGTATTTGCCAGACCTTTCTGCCCAAGTATGTGGCCCATCGAGTTCAACTGTAGAAAAAGAAGTTCGTTGCTCCCTAAAGACTCAGAGCTATGGCCATCTTTTCCTCCACCTCCTTTCTCTCCCATCTTTGTTTTACCGGAAGTAACCTAAACTTACCCAGGCTTTTAGTCTTGTAATCATTTGAAGTGTTCCCTCAGGCCCATTTGCTGCAGGAGTTAAGGTATTATTGAGATCAAACAATATGAAATCCTTAGAGCTGTGAAAATACAGGATTTCCTGCCTCAGAGCTACTAAACCCTACTCTTTAATTCCACTAAGGAAGCACAGAGCTACGATAAAACCACATGCCCAAGGACTGGAAAAAGAAACAGGCATCTGTGTCAACAATATATTGTATTGGTATGGTTGGAAGGTACCAGAAATGTTCACTTTGAAACATAACAGTAAAAATCCTTCAGTCTACCACTTAGCTTTAGAAAGGCCCATGTTTAAAATGCAACTGTTTGCACGCAACACATCAGGTAAAACATGTCTTCAGTTTGCTGTGAGGCAACATTTTCCTACTAGCTATATATAGATCGTAACTTCCTTTTCAAAACCTACAAGAACAAATGAAAAAAGTGCAGAGGTTAGTTTGTGTGTGCTGCTAACGCTACAGACCATTCGCTCCGTGGCCAGAGTTTCCTAGGCCGCCCTGCTGAGATGGAAAGAAAGGGACGTGGCGGTGGACACCGCATCAGAGGAGCCCCCACGCCACCGAGTGCTCCCCTGCCCTCCTGGGGCACACGTATCATGGGAACACAAAGGCGAAGAAGGGAAAGTGGCACTCCTGCTAACAAAGCGCAAGTCAAAAGGTGGAAAGCAGGAGCACAGCGGAGAGCTGACATCGTTTGAGGCAGAGCTGGGGGTCAGGCGGGGAAAGCACAGCAAAGCCTTAATCCGGGAGTCTCAACAGGGAGAGGCAGCTCGTCCAGCGCGGATGTGGGGGAGAGCACAAACATCCTGCTCAGGAAAGCAGCAGAACAGGGCGATGGTGGCTGTGGAAGGAGGAAGGAAGGGAAATTCCCAGTTACGGGCACGGGGCGGGGAAGGCTGTCAGCTGTGAGAGCAGGAGAGGGCTTGACAGGATGTCACGGGAGAGGGTACGAACAAAATTACCACCTACCGAAAAGGTCAGAGAGCATGAGAACGTAGCACTGATCAGATGGGGGTTCGGTTTACGCACACAGATCTGAGCAATTTCTGTGAAGCTGGAAGAGTAGAACAAAAAGATTTTAAAATCAGATCGTTACAACCCCCTACGTCTGACCTGCATAACGGGGACCATGGTTTCACTCCCAGCCATTCCAGCAACCCAGTAACTTCTGTTTCGGCTAAACCATATACACAGCCATCCATCCATGCTGAAATACTTCAGGTCACAGCAGCCCTGCTTTATTCTCTGCTAATTACTGACTCTTCGTTAGTTACCTCTGCAGTTACAATAGGAAGAAAATTACTGTGGTCATTTACTGTACGGCAGTGCAGTGCATGGAGATGATGATCGGGAGCTGGAAAGGGGTGAGGGAAGGAGGGTGTGTGTGGAGAGCAGGGCTTGCAGTTTTGACAGCGCTGAGACATGAGCTTTCAAAGGACAGAAAAAGAGAAAGGAAGAGTTTCACGGAGAGCATAGCAGATCAAGACAGACCTTGGAAGGTGGCAAAAGATGACACGGTACTTCATATTCTTGCTCTAGGAGTTGACAGTGTTCCTGCACTCAAACAGCCAGCTTCAGCTGATCTCATCGAATACTTTTGGCTATATTAGAACAGTTGAGACTGTAGACCAGAAGACCTCCTGAAGAGTCTTTAGGAAAGGAAGATGGGAAAAACATGCCCAGTAACACCTCACAGAACACTGAAATGGTTGAGAGGGAAAAACTAACCTGAAAACAAAACACCTCCCCACAAACCCCTCTTTAGTCTCAGGCATGAGCTATGAAAATCTCAGGTTGTACTGGCAGCGAGCACAACGCCAGCCCGGCTTCCTGCTCCGATTTCCTGTAGGGGACCAGGGAGCTCCGCTTCATTGTGACAGATCCAGAAAGCTTAAGATACTGAATAAGCTGAATTTGGTACAGTAAGTACTTAAAAAAACCAGAATTTTTGGCCTCTTTTAGTGGTATTTGGAGTAGCTGTTACCTTTAGCAACTTCTTGTGGTCTGCTAATGCATGCAGCATGCAACTTGCAGAGTCTTTTCGAGCTGACGGCAATAAACGCTTTACAGCGCTCCCCGTTGTGCTCAGCTTGTGCCACGTTTTCCTTGTTTGCTCGCTTTTGGCTTCTTCCCCTCCCATTAGTTACTGGGAAACACTGTCATTGTTGCGGGCAGTTTGTGAGGCTGCCCCATCCGCACCCACAGCAATTCCCAAAGCGATTTGCAAAATGCATCAGGCTATGTTTTTATACATTGCAAATCCATCAGATATACCCATTAACCACAACATTTTAAAACTATACAACTGGTGTAACTACCATATCAATTTACTATAAACTCTACTAAACAAATCGAGCGGTTAAACTCTACAGTGACTACAGTGAAATCCTATTCGTGCAGTTCAAACTAATTTATCAATTTATCTTTGCTACGAAAGCAGTGAAGATCGACTTACCCAGTGACTGTGCAGCACGCCATGCAACACTGCAGCTTGAGCCCATCAGTTTTGCCTCTCCAAAATGACACATTTTGTCTTAAAATTCTGTCAGTCTCAGGGTTTTCTTCAGGAGGATTCTTGCTGCTTCACCATCCATTTCACCCACACATTTGTATGGATTAACAACTTTGCCATACACTTAAGGATTCGTGAGCAAAGGTGGCAGGAAAAAGGTCACAAAGGAAGAGCTTTAATATTCACACTCAAATACCAATTAGCCTCTGTTCAGTGACTCCTTCAGTTACCACCTGAGGAGCAAGAACTTCTTCAGTCTCACAGGTGGGGATCCCTCCCTGGGTCTGTAAGTGCTGTGGGGTGGCGGGGGCAGCTGTCAGCGCCCCGTGGGGGCCCAAAGGATGGTACCAAAGCTCAGACTTAGAAGCACCAGGTGCTGCCTGCAGTGCAGCCACTGACAGTAAAGCACCTGAACACCTTTGAGAAGAGGTAGAGCAGGAAGCCCGAGGCTTTGGCCAGGATAGACACAGCAACGTGACACTTTCCAATAGCAACCCAGGGGAAACCAACCCGTTCCCTTCAACTCAACTACAAAGACACCCCAGGACAAGGAGCGAGCTGTGATGACAGCCACGGCCCTGGCCCGAACAACTGCTCTTTGTGTAGGAAAAACAACAAGGGGGGGATATGACCATCTGCAGCATGAATGCAAATTTCAGCAGCCTCAGGAAACTTCACAAATGTTAAAAGTACTTCACCACAACTCAAGTCGCAGGGGATAATATTTAGACTTAAGATTAACTCATTTACATATCCTGAACTTTAAAAAATAAAAGTACATGCGACTAAAGTCCACTGGTCATTAAGCAAATGTACACCGGCAGGTTTTGCATCTTCAGCCAGTACATAGAGCCGGGTACAAAGTTGAGAATCAACTGCCAAGCACAGCAACATTAACCCCAATGCATTTCTTTGCAACTTCAAACAAATTCCAAGTTTTCAAACCAACTAAAGAACTTTACTTCTGGAACCAGAAATTGCTTTCGTGTTTCACTATTTCTTAAGATAATTTATATGGGTTTTCTGCTGTTTTTTTTTTTTTGTTTTGTTTTTTTTTTTTTTTGGTGACCCAAAACCTGGTCAGACTTTGTCAGACTGGCAGCAGTAACCAGGCTAGTTACTATCCCCTTCCAGACATGTCACGAGCTAGCTAACAGCTGCACCTAACGTGATATAAAATCTAAACATTTGAACAGTTTTAGGAATTTAAATCCATGTACACTTTAACTTTTCAAACTAACTCCAAGAGCTGGAATTCTGCTCAATGTCTAACATTTATCATTATTAAGTAAAACCAGACACAAATCTTTTTTTTAAGCATCCATTATTTTGCTGTATTACTCACTGTAAAAAGCCAAGATGCTAAAAAAAATTGTTCTACAGAAATTCCTTTCCCCCTTCGCCCAAAGTAAGTATTGGATTATTAAAGACAGAACATAAGCAATGTTTGAATTGTTTTATTCTTACGGAGAGGCTCTTTCTGGCTCAGCCATTTGAGCTGTGCTTCAGCACTTCCCCTCGCAGTTTTGTCTCAAACCCGGAGAGGGCAGAGTGGTGCACAGGAACCACGGCAGAACATTTCAAGCCTTACAATCAGAGATGCACTTGCCCTTACTGCGAAGGAAGGACTGAGCTGTCACACATGGCCACAAACAAAAAACGAACACAACAAGACATTTGATAAAGTCATTTTAATGGAAAATGTAAAACCCCTTTCAACTTCAATGTACAAAGCATGTGTAACACTTGCACTTTTAACAAATTAAAGCAAGCCAATGTTTTAAAAAAATACATCATTGAATGTATATATGTATATATTTACACAGCATATTAAGTTTAATATTTAGCTTTAAAAGTTCACATAAATTTTACCAAAATGAGACAATTTTTAAATAAATTACACCTTTTGAAAACGTTTAATTGTACACTGAATAGCTTCAATAAAATACTGAAGTGTCTGTATTTAATATCTACTTTATATACTTTATATTTTACAAAGTTTACAATTATTTGGCAGTAATCTTCAGATTATGACATGACTGCTGTGCGGACTCAGCAAGATCCCAAATGCAGGCAATAGCTGGTGTTTGTGTCCTACTCTCACAGTAACTGTCTCAATGTAGTGAAAAATATCTGAATTATTTTAGCAAACTGTACAAGTCACATTTACATTTGATCAACAATATAGCATAGAATTTTGTGTTTTTTTTCCAAAAATAAATACATCATCTTAAATCTTTGACATTTCACAAACTTCATGTACATTATAATACAGGACAGCAGAATGCTGCTTAATTGTTTGCAAGTCTAACATGTAATCACAGTGGCTGTGATATGAAGCTCTACCGTTGCAGTGTCATTAACAAGTAAATACGATGACTATGTTTTCTTGGCACTGATGGTTTGTGAAGCTTAAATTAGTGTGCATACCGTTCATATATTAGAAAAAATAACCTCCATTTGATGTTAACACAAAAAAGCAGAGCGCGCTTAGTTTTCATCCATATCTTCCATTTCACCTTCATGAATCTTCAAAGCTCTCACCATTTCTTTAACTGCATGATACAAGATATTCTTAACCTGCAAGAACATCACACAGATTTTAGCAAGGCCTACAACTAAGGAACTCTGCAAAGTAATGGCGTTTAGGACTGAGCCCTGAGCCTAGAGGATGGAAAAAAAAGGAAGGCTACATCAAGTCAGTGCAAAAGGAAACACCTTTCTACACATTTTAAAACGTAACGTGAAATAAATAAAACCAGCAACTCAAGGGAGAGTCATTTACACCCCTGGCATTCACGCTGTTGCTCATTGTTATTCTGTGTGAACAGCAGCGAGGAAGTAGCTCCACGCACTGCTCCGCATTTCAATGAGCCTGAGCATGCCCTGCCTTCGCAACAGCTTCCAGAGCTGAATTCATTTCCTACCTGCAGTTTATCATCATAATTGATTTCTTCCTTTGACAGCCTCAGCTCCTGCGTTAAGTGAAATGACTGTACAAGATGTTCTGGAGACACAAAGTCTTCAGTTACTTGAACGCAGCTGTGAAAATTTTGCACCTATCCAAAATAACAAGAAGAGACTGATAATTAGTATTTTGGGGTTATTCTTCAGCAGAGATACCTGAGAAAAGAGTGGGCCTTGAGATGTCTTAAACCACAGGCTTATCAGACTAAAGGATGTCTTTATACATTTTACGTAGAGAGCAATTAAGTGTATTCGACTTAGATAAGTTAGCTTCTGGCAAAAGGTACACTTTGAACAATGCACATCTGCCTGTGCTCTGGCACTCCCTCCTGTAGTCGGCTCTGACATTAACTCAACAGACTCTGATGTGTTATTCCACCCTTTTATCAGCTGCACAGGCAGTGCTGCCGTGTACCACTACTGCACAGCCGCTTCCAGAACACCACGCAGGTGCCGACACTGCAGACCGACTCTGCGGCAGCCTTGCCCTGCAGGACCCGGCTCCTCGGGCCACACAGACACGCTGGAAGCTTGCACCCACACTCTGCCAGGCACAACTTGCCATGTTTGCTGAAAAGTAATTGCTGGTGGAAATATTTAAAAGAAAAAAAAAAACCAAAGGGGCAGGTTCGGGGTGGAGGGGAAGCACTTTCTTTTTTCTCTAAACATTTCTTCTTACTGATAAGAGGTAACTACTGAGAGAAATGGACACCATCTCTTGCCACCCAGCTCATACCTGGAGGACAGGGGAAAGGAAAAAAATGCTTCCTGGTTGTGACCTGGCTACCAACTCCTGTTTGTCCTCTTCAGAAACATACTGTATATCAGGTTTTCACCCCTAAACCCTTAGAAATTACACTGCTTCTTCAGCACGTCAAAAACCTCATTTCCCCCAAATTCTAACTGCTCATAAAGTTGGGCAATGTCAATTCTGCAAACTTACCACAGCCTGGGGGGTGGGGAGGGAGCACCTTTGCCAACCTAACAAACAAACAGTGGCCCCCTTCTCAGTACTGATGAAGATCTGCATATTTTAAGCTCGAGCCTAGCAAAATCTAGAGTTTTTTACTGCATACTCTAAAATTTCCATCGTGATACCTGACATTCAAAAAACCTTAGGGGCCTACGCAGTTGAGGACATAGCACTTCATTTAAAAATTATTTTCTTCTTCAAAAACACTGCCCAAGTCTGATTTTATAAGGTCAGCTTGCCCCTTTGCAGGTGAAATCCCAGAGGGTAACGCCTAGCTCAACGCTAGTGTCTCGTACACGGGGCTTCTGCAGCCTCGTAATCATCAAGGACAAAGCAGTGCCGTTCCCTCCTGCAGATTAATCAAAAGAGAAACCATTCTGGAGACGAAGAGGGTTTGTTGATGCCACACAATTTGCAAACGGCAGAAAGCCAGGAGCAAGGAAACAGCTGCAGAAGTGCCACCACAAGGCTCCCACCAGCGCTCGGGGAATTTCCTAGAGCTTCGGCTGAAACATCTCTGTGCTGTGCAGCCGGGCTGCTGGCTTCAGCCCCCTTCTCTTCCCTCACAGCCTTTAACCTGTTTCAAGTCTCTACCTGCCCCTGTTTTCCTTTCCACCCCATGCAAATCCCACACCACTCTCTCACTTTCTCCTCACTGGGACAAGACTTTACTGACTCCCTCTCCCTCCATTGCAGAACGGGCAGTATTTGTTGCCCTCAGATCTTTCATTCTGCTGTGTCTTAAACCTCCTTCCCTTCCAGGACCTGTCTTATCAGTGTGCAAGTCTTTGGGGGGACAAATTTTACCCAGCTGGTCTAGTACGTAACGTGGAATGCCCTGCTGACAGCCCATAGGCAGTTCTGTTTATAATATTTATAATACAAGCTGATACGACGACACACACAAATAAATACGTTTAGCAGTGATTCCCCAGAGGTTTGCACGGCAATGACTACAGCACTCCCACGACTGTGCCAGTTCCAGCTGAACCAAGAGAGTAGCTTTGCCCGCAGCCCACGCAGAGCAGAGGTTTTCCAGCAGGGCCCAGGAGACCTGGGAGCATCAGAAAAGCCTCAGACCTGGGCCGGGACAGGTAAAGGTGAGCGGGCAGGGAAGAAAGGGCTGTCCATCCTCACGGCTGCAGCTCCTCACCGCACAGCCTTACTCCTGTCCTTACGCTGAGGATCAGCCATTTCCTGCACCGCTTAGCTCTGGGGCCAGCGCTCAGCCCAGCAGCTCTGTGTGCGCAACTCCCAGACCTTTATCCTACAACCTTATCCTAACATCGCCAGGATGTCTCATTACCTCCACCATGTTATTTTGCAATATATAATCCTGCTGTTAAATCAACATAATACCACTATTAAAAAAATCATAACAACCTGTCCACTATGAACAAGTTTTGCATGTAGCCTGAATAACACGTTTCAATCACTGACTCAAGCATTTCTAGCTTTTACCACTAAAATATTTTACAAATTTGGAGTCATCAAATTAAAACCAAGGGAGGGCATCCCTACAGGATGACTGTGATACAGGATGACCCAGAGTGGAGCAGCACAAAGAGCGAATCATTCAAAAGAACAGTAAAAACCCCCTTTTTTTAGCTGGGGAAGTTTCCAAGGGAAGCCGAGGGCTTGCTGTTATAAGTGCCAGACAGAGAACAAGGCCCAGAAGTTAGCAAAGCAGGGGACACTTCCGAGCTCCCCTACTCGCACAGACAAGAAGAAAGGAGATACAATCCTACAGTGCATTACTCACAGTACATTCAGGGAAGCATCTGTAGAGAAGGCCAGCCCAACACTTTATCTATTTCTGGTTTCCCCCCCGAGAGAGCAATTCCCTCCACAAGAGGTACTGACAAGGCTACTCTGACCGTCACAGCTCACAGGAGAGGCTCTCCCTCCCACCCCACCACTGGAACAGTTTGACTTTGCCTACTGACACGATCACAAGGGAAATGTGACTGCTGTCTTCGAGTACACAGGGAGGAGGGGGAAACGTGGGAAGGAAGAGGAATGCTTTATGCTACCATAAAATATTAAGAACAAGTTACTTTAAAAGCTCGATATGAATCCATAGAAGCTTGGGGGGGGGGAAGAATACATAGAAGAAATACACCCAACCTCCCCCATGTCAGAGCAGTGAAATTCTAGACTGGCATGTCAGAAGCAGCAGTGTGACAACAATCCTAACTGGCTCCAGGATGGAAATGTCTGAGCTACACTACACAGGGACCACAGGCAGCTGCCAGGCTCCCTAACTCCATCCCTCAGCCTGATTTCCTCTGCTCCACAACACTACCGATTAGCAAATAAAAATAAAAATGTTAATTTACTACCAAATTTAGTATCAACTCTCATCCAGTTTTAATTATTAAAGATTCATGATGTGCATGTAAATCTGAAACACTTAACATGTAAACTTAACCTGGTATGTATTCTTGTTCAGACTTACTTTTAAGCGTTGAAATGTGCTTTGTGTATATGAAGTGTTGGTGCTGATCCCTAAGGTCAGTATTTATGCGTCTCTATACAGAGAGTACTATACACGTATATGAAAGAACATAATGCTTTCATTTCCTCCTACTTGGCAGATTCACAAGAACTTCTTACTGAGGATGAAAAGGTTCTCAGCTTCACCCACTAAGGTTTAAAAACATCATGTTATTAACTCCTTGGTGCCAGAAGCTAGAACATTACCACTTCAAAAGCAATCTGCAGTTTAAAGCCAAGGAGATAAAGATAAGAGCGGTCTTATTTTTGGTCCTTAAACCTATGAACTGCCAGGAAGCCTGGAACAGTCCCACTACTTCATGTTTTATATTCTGTATGCCTTTATATAATGCCACATGCTATATAAAACAAACTTCCCAGTATGTCTGTTATTTTCTGTGGGTTCCCTTTTCACTCTTGTATCTGGGCTATCTCCCTTGTTTCAGAGTAAGGTTACTGGAGGATGCAACACAAATCTTATCAACTCTGGAAGTCCTAACTGCTTTAGCCTAACAGGAGCTAAGAATAACATCAATGCCAGACGTTCCTTCTACTTTGTGAAGCAGCATCAAGCCCTGGAGACATGATACAGGGAAAGGCAACCTACAACAACCCAAGATTTGGTCACCTGGGTTTGTTTTTTGGGGTTTTTTTTTTTTTTCCTTTTTCTTTTTTTCTTTCTTTTGCCAGAAAACAAATCCACACAGATCAGCCAGGGTTAACATACCATCACGTGAAACCCATCTAAAGACTCACTGGAATGACAAAGGAGTCTAGTCTGGGTAAGGTAGCTGTTGCTTTCAGTGCCCCAGCAACTGACATAGCCAGACAGACTAGTGACATAACACCCATCATCACTACAACCCAGTCATTTTTTTTTTTTCACAGAGAAAATTCTCCTGCCCTGGTCATGGTGACATGGTAAGCCATTGCTTCCCTTCTGCTCAGAAGAGGCGGCAGCTGGAAGCTGATCTGCAGATCAGAAACCAAATAGCATCTTCTTCAGAAAGGCCTGGCCTTGCTTGAACCCGGGTGGAGAGCGATGATACAAGCCTTTAAGAGCAAGATGGTTTACAACCCCAACTGCAGGGTGAGTATGCTCCTCATTCCTTGATAGTCAGCTACCTAATTAGTGGTGCTTGACAGCTGGCAAGACAGCAAGAAAGCAGGCTCCATTTCCTGTTTTAACAGGAAAAGGTTCATGGAGTGAAGAAATAAATAAATCTAGAACTACCCAAAAATAATGTCTGAACAATTGTGCTTTCTTCCTCTTTTCACCAAGGAGAAGCAGTTTGCAGACTGTGAGGAAAAAACCCACCAAACAAAACAAACAAACAAAAAAAACAACAAAAAAAAAACCCACCACAACAAACCCTTCGTGCTAAGAAAGCTTGCCAAAGCTTGCCAAACAAATTCATACTGTTTCTCCAGAACTGCCCTACTGGCAGTACTTTTTCTTACATAACTAAGAATTAAATCAGTCCAGCTGCTGCAAAGGTGATATCACTCTTTCTGATGGTAAGGAAAGCTGCTGAGCAACAATGATGACTCCTGGTGATTGACGTACCTTCTGTGTAAAAAGGAACTTAATGTGGAGCGGGAAAACAACCTCCAAATCCCATTACAGAAACATTTTGTTACACCCAAACTGTCTCTACAATTCTCCTACAGCTGAAGACAAAAACAATGACACCTGATATCCAGGTATTTTTATCTGCTTGGGTTGCTCTCCCTGCCTCTCTAGGGTTAGGTTAACTTTTGGTTTAGAAGAAAAAAATACTACTAACCTGGCTTTGCCATATTTAACACTAGTTTATTTAGAAATTTGCTAATGAAATGGAAAGTGGGAAAAAGTGGTTAACATAGCGTGCTCATTTTTCATTTTAAAGGAAAAAAGGAACAATGTTATTTCAAGAGTTCAGGTTGCTGTATGTTAGTGCTGGCTGGCCATCTATACAAGCAGATATACCTTATTATACATTCCTATACACTAATAGCTACCAGTAAGAAAATAAAATCTAATTTGAGTACAGATGTACTTAGGTCTTTGAAAAAAAGTTATTTTATTGTATTTATGTTATTTAATCCTGTGTGCCTTTATGCAGATGTACGTTACCTGATGAAGTGCTCCTGCTGGTAGAATAATAGCATCACCAAGAAACTGAATAACAGTACAGGTTTTTACTCCATATTCTTCAAGAAGTCTTTGGCGAAGTTTTTTGTTCACATACCAACTCTGATCACGTATTGGATCATGCTCTGGTAAAACTTCTAAGCCTTGCTCTTTTGCTATCTGTAAGTACAGAAAAGAGACCAAGTCACTTTCAAAAGAAGCTGAACCTTTTGCTGATCAGTTGTAAGTATACTTATCTTACGAAGCAACCCTACTGTGTTCACAATACCTGAACGAGAATTTTAGTTAGGTATTCAAAAGAACCTAAAAGGAACTGGGAAGTCCCACTGAAACTGAAGACATCTGCAGAACTCCCACTTCAAAATGCAGAGCTTTAAAGAACTTGGCACAATAATCTATTAATAAGCAACATGCTCTGTGTGTGACTTCTTTCATCAAGAAAATAAAATCTGACCTCAAGAGTTCCTATGCTGCCAATTCCTCAAGCTTACAACCTTCAGTTTTGACACAGACACGCAATACCACAACCTCAGCTCAGGAAAAAAGCAGCAGATAAAACTAAGGGTCACATGGTCCTGGGCAACCTGCTCTAGGCAACTGTGCTTTGAGCACGGGGCTGGACAAAAGGACCTCAAGAGGTCCCCTTCCAATCTCAACTACTCTGTGATAAGAAGTTATTTTCCTACCATCCCAGCAAGGAATTGGGAAAAAATGATGAACATTAAAAAAAAATACTTCCTGACACCAGCAGACTTAACTGCAACAACCATTTTTCATCAAGTTAACCACAGGGGAACAAATATTACCCTTAATCAATTGCTAATTAATGAATCATAGTGACTAAAGAAAAAAGTGACTAAACGATAACACACATATATTGAATCCATCTCTCATGACTCAGGAGACAATTATCTCATTAAAAACATAGATTTTTAAATTCATATTGATATTAAATATACTTAATTATGTGATGCAGAGCTTGAAACTGTTCCTGTGTGTTATAACCTTTCTTCTGTACTAAAAAAGATATTGAGATTTGATCTTTGATCAGCAGGCAAAGTGGTCCCAAGGTCTAGTCATCAATCCCCAATTCAATATTTCAAAAATACCACCACACCAAAAATACAAGGCAGTACACAATTCATTCTGGATACCATGGCAAGCTGTGGCAGCAAACAACAAACTTTATTACATACCGTCTTAAGTGCTTCTGTTTTAAACCTGCTGCTCAAAGAGTTTCACAATATCCCTTAATTACTCTGAAAGAAGAAACTCTGAATAATATTCATTGTCCACCTACTCCCTTGCATTCATGACTGTTCACAACTCCCCAAACTGCAGAGCCACCATCTACTTTTTGAATGAACAGAAAAGCCTCGCTGCGTAATTCATAATCTCCTGAAATTAGCTGTATTTTGTTTACTAGTGCTCATTTTTCTCCACAGTTCATCTTGCCAAAGAGCAAATGTTTGAGTCACCAGCTGCCCTGGGACTGAAACACTGCCTTATTGCCCAAGAGAATCTTTACTGCTGAATTTCTTAGGCTATTCCTGCTCACAGTAGAGACCTTGGTGTCCAGCCTGTTTATGGACCCCTTTGGTTTAGCCAGTTAAAACTCATCTGATTTTTTTCCCCACAGTAGAAGACAGTGAAGGCTTCTTTTCCTTGCGCAACCACTTCAGTGATATTTTGGTATTTCTATGTCATCTGCCAAGACTGCCTTCTAGAACATGAAAACATGCTAAAGATAAGGCACAGAAAACTGCTTCCAAGATGGTATCTCTAAATTTAATTAATATCCCAGTGGTGGATATTCATCGTACGTGGTAACGATCTGAAAGTTTTTGATGTGGCTCTAACTTGTTCATCCCATGCTGCCAAAGGAAGATCTGCACCGTAGCTAACGTTGAAGAAGTTTGCTGCCCTTGGGTACATTATCCCCCACCGCTCTCATCTTCACTAACAGCCAAGGCACATTCTTTGAGCTAAGCGACATGACACGCAGTCCTTATGAAGATCGGTGGCTGCTAGGTTGCAAGGTCAGGGGGTTTTTTGCATAGGACAATTCACAAAAATTTCAACATCTGATAATGCAAGAATGGATCAGTGACAGAAAAAACATTATCCTGCAAATGCTAATACTAAAAAAATAAAATTACCCTTTGTATTAGAAAAGGACAAGAACAGATACACATGCCCTCTTGAGCGTTCACAGTTTGCAGGCTACCTGTAACTCTTAAGAGGTGAGTACGTATCATGTTACAGATTTTATTTGTTGACTGATGTAGCAGGTCAATTATAGTTTATTTTATGTGCTAGAAAGGAAAGAATTTTGCTTCCCCTCCTTACCTAAGCATAGGGGTGGGCTTTGTGGTTTTTGCCAGCCCCATTTGACTTATCAGTTACTTAAGATTTTATTTATAAAATATCTTATTATAAATCTAACCTTTTGCAGAAACTCTCTTATCTTGTCAGCATCTTTGCCAGCATAAATGTGCCATAAAGCACCAGGTAATTCACTTGAATCTTTCAACCGCTTCCTTAAAAGGTCATCCAAATCTTCCTCTTCAAACTTCTTCAAAACTCCTAAGATTCAACAAAAATATTTTTAGAAGTGAGACAGAGCTGTCTCTGAAACTAAACACCTTCTTTTCGAATTTCTTGCGTGAGATAGAGCAGATGAAGGTTTGCCGAATACAACAGAAGACCCTGGGTGATCCTCTTGTTCAGTGTTTGTAATTAGTTACTAGAACATGAATGCCATAAATACCTTAAAAATAACATTTGATTTTTAAACTTTTTTACATCTCTCGAATTTGATAGAACACATTCTCCTACCTGAAATAAACAAGCAGGGCTGGCACCAAAAAATTAAGAGATGAAAAAGGTGTTTTCCTGCAGTCAGCAAAAGCAGTGTTTTGCATGCTGTTCTGCAGCAGCTAGTCAAGAAGCTAGAGTTCTCCCAATATGCTAAAGTTTTGCTGCTATTAACTCAGTGCACACGCAAGTGAAAACAAAGCAAATAAAAGACAGCAAACCCTACTGCAGCTCTATTAGTCACACCTAAAATCTACAATTGCTAATTATGGAATGAGAGGACAAAAGAATAAGGGGAAAGAAACAAAACTATTTCAGTGATTTAAAGACTCTTTCACATAAGCAATAAACCTCATACAGAGGACTAACATAACCAATTTAAGCTCTCCAGTGCTGAAAAATTACGTTACAGTCCAAATTCAATACAGCAAACACAGTGCATCCAGAGGGAGCAGAATAAACAGAAGGTTTGGCAAATACATCATTCTGACGTAATTGTTAGAACTACCACAGCTTCCAGAGAAAATCCTTCATCCTGCACTTTCATAAGCCCTGCCAGCCCCAGCGCGGGAATGGTACATCAATTATAGGTAATGGCAAAAAGAGTGAAAAAGAGTTTGAAATACCATTTCATAATTCATGAACTGCAGTGTATTTTATGCAGAATTAATGTGTGCGCAAATTCTTGAAACAAAGAATCTCCCAGGTTTAAGCAAGTACGTATGGACATCTTTCATCCGCTTCAAGAGAACAGTGTCAATTTTAAAAGTTTCAGATCATTCATCCCATCTACACCTCTTACAATGAGCTTCCCTTTACCTGATTTGGAAAGTACTCCATTTCCTTTCGCTATGCCAACATAAACAAGGATGTTCACAACATCAGAAACTTCAATATGGAGATTTGTGGTTCCTATGTCATGGTCTTTAGTAGCAGCCACACCTATGTTACAAGATAAAATTAAGATTTTTTTTCTATTGCATATTCACCTTCAAACAGAAATGTGCAACAGCTAGCTGAGAAGAAACTTCTGAAAGTACACCAAGCATCACAGAAAAACATTTTATGTACAGACAGGCTTTAATGTGAAAATACTGAGATACACAAACTACAACCGTGCTTTTGCTGCACTTGCTCAACAAGAAAATGTTACTTTTTTAACTTAAGATACCTCTTAGCCCAAGTAACTGTCTGTACATAGCAGTTGTATCAGAACAAAACACATTTCAGCAGAATAATTAAACACATTTCCTGACCACTACGTTCCTTCCCAATCTTTCAACCTTTCAGATTGTCCAGGGCTGAATACAAGTACCATGAATACACAAGGTTATCAAATCAGATGTGTCGCTTTTGTGCCTAGCTGTAAGCTGAGGTCTTAACCAAAAGAAATCCCCAAGCAAAGGGGAAAATAAATTTTAGTTCTAAGAGGTGAAAACATACATGCTTAAGTCAAAAGGACATTTCAGAACACTAAGCCTTGCAGCAGTATTACATAAGTGTCATTAATGATTCAGTTCTTCAGACCCATGCCTTGATTGCTATCGTTAATATGTTTCTTTCAAAGGACATCTGGAGAAGTTTTTAAATCAAAGCTATCATGCTACAAATTACAACTCATTTCTTGTCCTATTACAACAATTTGTAAAACAGAATTGAACAAATTTGCAAAAGAAGGAGCAGCTGGAAAAGGTCTGAGGGAAGGAAACAGCCTTTTCTAAACAGGTTTGAGTGTACAGCATGCAATACAAATACAAATTATGAGAAAAATGTTGAGATTTATTTATAACCAGAATTATGAACACAATAGTATTTCATGAAGTATTCTGTCATATGGTATTATTAAAGACAGGATCTCTCTTTGTGTAAAAGTAGCTAACCATTTATATGCCTCAGAAGACTATAACAGCACAAGAAAAGGTAGAAAGAAATGCAGAAGCAAATAAACTCTCATGCCTGAGGTGGCTGTACTGTTAATATGCAAGTCAGTAAAGTATTTCTCCTACATTCAGCGAACAATTATCCTCCAAGGAAGCTCAGCTTTCTATCAAGCATTATAATGTGTGACATTCTACACTCCTAAGTGAAGAGGTAACTGCTACACTTCTAAGGCATACTCACCATATGCACTGCATAGTCTGGGTCCCAGATCTGGACGGACAAAAAATCCTGGCAGATGAGAAGCCAAGTTTAGTTTTCCTTCTGGACTACAGTATTCAGGCAAGGGTAAACTTTTTAATAAGTCCTCATATCTGGAGGAGAAAAGAAGAAGAATTGTAATGGAATTTGTGTCATTACACAAAGAGAAAAAAAACCAACATGGAGATTGACTTAAGAATATCTAATATCAAACTCAAATACCTTGCTGGCATCATAGCCTTAAAATCTTCACCAGAAGGCCAATCTTTCAGTTTTAGTAGAGCTGTTTCCCCATTTTTTATTTTCTGCCGTTCTGCAAGTAACATAGAAATTACTAAAAACTAATATACTGTGGTTTACTTTATTCAACTAAAACATATAAACCGAACTCTTAACTTGCCTATAAAGATTTCATTCATAAATCAGGAGATAATTAATTTCAAGACTCAAGAAGGATACAAAGCAAACTCAATTAGTTGACGAACAACGACATTTGTTTGGTTTCTTAGTCAGACCTAACTAGTATATTAGTGTATCTTTAATTCTGCAAAGGTACAAAAATGCAAGTTTCCATCACATTCTCTGGAAACAGATTACCTAGAACTTTCTTTTTAAAAGAAAGTTTCTTCAAAGCCTCAAGATCCGTAAAGAATATTTTTAACTGCAGTTTCTAACATTGACTATGTTCAGAAATCAATGGAATAATACATTTAAAGTAACATACTTGAAACATCTTCAAAACCATCCCAGAACTCCTTGACATTGGTGTTTGAAATAATACTGTCTTTGCAATTCAAGATATCAGCTTGCTGGTTTCCAAAATCTAGACTAATTGATTCAGCTTTCCACAGGCTGAAGTTCATTTTCTTATGCATACCGGACACTAAAACAGGCTGTAAAAAATAAAATAAAATAATCAATACTTATCCTTTCGGAAGTAAACACCTCCTTCAATTAAACCCGAGTACAAATGCATCCGAAACACACACTGAAGACCTTGACCCTACTAAGCTGTTAATACTTCCTCCAATAGCAACCATACCCAAGATGTCATACACACATCTTTTTGGAATTTGAATCTCTGTAACACTAATTTTTTATTTATTATTAGCAGCTAACTGAAGTTTAAACTACACAAGGTTCATATGTAGGCTATACCTGACAAGCTTTTGCCCACTGCTAACAATACATTTTCAAACATGGAGTTAGGCAAATTTGTACTTTAACACAGCTCCCCTGGAGTTAATACTGAGGTCACTTTATAGACCGAACAGCTCAATACCTACCCTTCCTTGTTTCCAGCACTCTTTGAAGAGCTTCCAGTTGTTGTTGTTTTTATGGTCTCTGAGCCACAAAACATGCTTATCACAGATCCATGAATACTGAATATCACTGTACAGTTTACTGCAGTCGTCCTGAATACATTTTCTGTCATCCTTTGGCTCATCTTTTATTTCAGATTTTACATTTATCTTTGGTGCTCTATTTGGTGGAATCTTGTTTTCTACTACCGAAGCAATTATGTCATCAAGAATGTTTGGCATGGTCCTTCCACTCTTGCCACTCTATTAGAAAACAAACAAATATATGCTTAAACAATGTAAAAGCAAATAAAGTTAATGCAATTCCTTTTGCAGTAGCATGACAACATTTCATTACCAATTAGAAGCTTGCAGTTATCTACTTCCTTTATAGAAAACTGCATGCATTCTTCCATGGAAAAAGTTAGAAATACACAATTACAAAACTCAATATATTGGAATCTTCCTTTGCTTTGTCAGGTTAAGGCTTTATCTAACTTCATGGACATTTTCTTCATAGTATGTATCAATTATCAATATATATATATTTAAAAAAAAAAAAAAAATGTCAGTGCAAATGTGTGTGTGTGTATAAAGTTTTAATTATAAATGAGAATTTAAAGCAATACAGCTATCAGACTGCTGTAAGTACAATGTACCAAAACAAATTATAGAGATTTTCAAATCCGATATAAAAACGTGCATCTTGTAAACACTTACTGCTGTTCCTGTAGAGTAAACTGGAGCAAAAGCAATACCAGCATCTGTAGAACCTAGACGCAGTTTGCCTGCTGTTGTAGTTAATAAATCTCGTAAGGTTGAGCCCTGCTCGTTGTTCTGGGACGCAGGAGGGGAGCTTTTACAGTTTTGGGACTCCAAATTATCCTGGTCTTTCTCTTCCTTTGAATGTTTTCCAGAAGGACATTCTTTGTTCTCTAAAACAACAATAATCATTGGAAGTTTACACTGTTGTATCACAATGCAGACATAGGAACAGCACCAGTATCCTGCATTTTATAGTGGTGGCAATATACTGTAGCACTAGCACTTTATTCACCTGAAAACACACCAGAGGATGAACTAGATCCTTCAAAATGCAGTCAAACAGTGTGACCATGAAAAGGCCTTCCTCAGCATCTCAGACATGCAGCTGAGTGAGTACCTGTCACAAATGAGAGATGCTGTAGCTGGAAATACTGCCACATTACACATGCATTCCACTAGTGGCTCTTCTGGTAACAGATTCTGATGCCACCAGGAGAAGGCATTGCAGTTTCAAGATTAAAATTAAGGGGGAAAAGAACATCACCTTTTCTTTTTGTTGAACAGAAAACTGTGTGAATTTTTCCTAATTAATTCAATTACGTATGACTGGTGCCCCCAAAGTCATGGACATGATATGACAATTTCAAATAGATACCTTTCTTTTCTTCTCTGGCTTTCTGCTCTGCAAGATCAGCTAACCAATGCAGTGGTGACTGGGATTCAGGCGGTGTTAACTTGCTGTCTGTGCTTACATCACTCCTTGGACTTGTATTACCATTTGTCTCGGACTTTTGAGGAGTATTCTGCTGTTGAGACTCAGGCATGCACAGAGAAATTTTATTACTGTGGTTAAGGACATTCTGCAAAACCTGTAAAGAACAAATTTATTTTCAAGTATATGACTTTGCTTTAATGTATTTCAAAGACAAGGCTAGCATTTAACCATCCTATATGCAAATTAAAATGCAACTGGTACTATTCAAATATAAAAATCCACAAGAACCCGAACATCTGAACAAACTGCGATGTATACACCCATTTTAGACTCACCTGAGACACACCATTCATTGCAGGGAGCTTGCCAGCTTGTGTGCTCTGCTTGCTGGTACACTGACAATGGGATTTAATTTCAAATTTTTCTCTAATATTGTGCATAGCATCTAGAAGATCTGTCAACACTAGAAGACAATTAGGAAGAAAACCATCAGCAGCTCTCAATCATTTTGTGACCTCTTTACAATACACACACTATGATGTTAAAATGCTATCTCATTAAAAATGCTGAATTTAATGCTCAAAAACACTATAAAAAGACTGTCCAATTTACCTTAAAGTTTGTGCAGAAAGAGACATGATCTTTAATTAAATAATTGCATACCACCCTTCTGAATAATCTAACCTTTACTCTGCATTCCCATTGCATGGCACACAAGCAAGCCAGTCATTCATTATTTACTACTCATTGTTCAACTGGTGCATCATTGCTTCATTCAATAAAACCATCAAACTACAGAATGAAGTGAGCCACTTTTTGACAAAAAAAACTGGTACGTGATCATGAAATTTAAGGCTGTTTGGTAGTGCATACGCACAGAAGAACAAAACTGAGGTTATGGAGGCAGTCTTCACTATGCCATTTCCAGATGAGTGGCTCACTTCACAATTTAAAATTAAAACCAGTTTCAGTCTGGAACCTGCTCTGGGGAACGTCACAATTTGAATTTATTATGGAATCTAACCAACCTTCATTTCTACCTGAACTAACATGCAACAACCCATAAAATAATGACTGGATCTGTATTTCCAGCTTAAAATAACATGGGAATTTGCTTAACAAGTTTAAAGGCACATTTGAGTTTTCTATTCTCTGCTCTGCATCAATACTGCCAGAGATCACAAGTAAAGTTGCACTAGCAACAACCACCACACCTAACCACACTTCTTATAACCAAAACTTGTTTGGTTATAAGAAAAACTCTGAATTTTGCTGGGTTTAGGATTACTGTTTAGTTTTTCATTTATCACAAGCTCCTTTACTGTGTTTTGCTTTAAGATGCTCAGTCAGATATCCAACCAAAACCACACTTCTTTTTTTTTTTTTTTTTTTTGGGGGGGGGGGGGGGGGGGGGGGGGGGGAAGGAAGGACACGATGCAACAGAAAACAGTGAAAAACAAATCTCCAAAAATCTGTTGCCACTTAATGTTCCTTGGCAGTACTATTCTAAGATTTTCTTTTAACAGCTAACGTCAGATTTATTAAGTACATTCTGGCTGGTTTATTCTGCTCTGAAAAGGTACAAAACAGTCACCAAAAAACAGCCTGAATTTCTTCACTGCCTGTCCCTGAAACCCCTTCAGACATCTGTCAGCATACGCCTCTTTCTCTCTTCATCATCTGTGTCCCTTGCTGTCAACTGCCCAAAATCACTTGCCTTCCTGCAATGATTTGACACAATTTGCAGGTTTTTAAATGGAAAATGAGAGGTTTCAAGAAACAACTCTGGCCTCTCTTCACAGAAAGAGGTGGGAAAAAAAACACATCCTGCCTGTTTGCAGGTCTTACCAGAGCCTGGAATGATCTGTGTTGGCATCAGGTGTTTGTGATCATGAGGCTGTCCCTTCACACACTTCATCCAGGCATATAACTCCTTATCTGCAAAATAACATTGCCAATTGTTTTACTTCACTTACAGTGGTACACAGAGCTACCTAACTAACATTTTTCAGATTTGTTTTAGTTAGAAACGGTTTTCTACACATACTGTAAGTCTTCTGTCCTGGTATCCTGAGTGACAAAGATTTGCATGCAACAACTACTTTTCACAATAAGGAAAAGAATAAAGGGTTTTAACAATACTGAAAACTGAAGTAGTAGCATCTGTAACAGAGATCCTTGCCAATAACCTCAAAGTTTTGAAGCATACTCCCTTTATTACATTTAGAGTGTTGCAAATTTAGCATACACCGAAATGCTGTACAGTCACAATTGAAGCAGTGAGACGCCCTTGACGAATTCTAACATGGAAAAGAGACACAACTAGGCTGTGGTTCTATGACCAATTTAATTTGACACAATTCACACTCCAACTAAAAGTGACTGTCTTCAACCAGAGAGGGCCAAACAAGCCAAAAAGATGAATTTTTTACTGAATCAATTCTCTGATTTGGCCTACCATGCAGCTACACCGATGTTACTGGTGGCACAAAGGAGAGGGAAGTTGCATCATGGATTTATGTCAGATTAAAGCAACCATGAAACCACAAGTCTCTATGTACTGGTTGAAAATCGTTTGTGGCAGCAGAGAGGCCCTAACTGGTAGGACAGAGAGGCTTTCTATAAAGTTTCAGGAAGAATGTCCCTGCCAGAAAAATATGCAGTGTAAAGACAAGACAGAGGAAGAATGAGAGCAAAGAACATCTGGCCAAGCAACTGGTCGCTGATCTGCTATGTGATTTTGAGGCACAAATACAAATGCAATTTCTCTCTCAACTCCCAGTCTTGTATCCTATCCACTGAACTGCTAGTTTTAAGAGACTTCAAATCTTTTTACTAGTTTGCTCAGCTCTAGCAATGTAAACTAAGGAGAGTACAATAAGGGAAGCATTTAGCACATTAAAAGCATTATTTTCTTGCACTGTAATGGATACACAACTTACCAAATGTTCCTTTCACATAAATATTAGATATTTTTTTTTTTTTTTTTTAAGCTATTTTGTAGTTTTTGTAACTCCTAAAACACTGAAATATATAACTGGACACGAACATAAACCAAATCAAAAAACAAAACAGCATATATCTGCTTAAAGTATTTTATCACTGAAATGCTGTAATATGGCATTCCACTTGATGGTGCCATGAACTGTCTGAAGGTAATAATGGATGCACATTCATTCATTCATGTAGTAATCAGAGAAGTCATTGATAAATATCTGAATATGGAATATTTAAACCTCTAACATTCCTGCTGAAGCAGGGGGAAACCAGTGTATTCCCCATTACATTTAGCAACTGTAAAAACAACTACCGGTTCCAGGAAAAATGGTGTAATATAAAATATAAATCCATATATAGATATAGATGGGTGGTTCTGAGCTTTGTAAGAGAGTGCCAAAGGAGAGATATAGTTCACACAAATACTACAGCACCTTTAGAAATAAAGCCACAAAGAGTGCTGTTAAGGGCCAATTTACGGGATAACAAGAGGGAAGCTATCGTACTTCTGCTTTTGCATGTAACGTTGTCATGAACAGTAATGAGAAAGTCTTCCCTGTTAGAAGACTGAAAAGAAGCCTGCTTCTGTATACTGCTTTTTTAAGCTTTGAAGACGTTTTACTAAAATTTTCCTGGCTGGTTAACACGCACACTATAAAAAGCCTCTGACTGCATGTTCCCACTACGGTAAATAATGTTCGGCATACATCCCAAAAGCCACGTCAGATGGATGCACACACAGTCTTCAGCCAGTTAAGAGCTGCTGAAGCAGCCTCCAGCATTCAAGCATTAACGACTGTTCCCAGTCTTGGAAAACACCGACATTATTTCCCCAGAAACTTCAGGCTTTGATAGAAGTCTCTGGGAACATCCTACAACCACAGTGTAGGAGGCTCTCACTGCAAGCCAAGGACAAAAGTAGATTAGTCTCTCCATTTATTAAAGATTTGCCATCTAACAGTTAAACCTTGTTTTACTTTATTTTACTAACATTTCACATCTGTTACATTCTGCTGCTATGACAAACATGGAAATGCTTTTCAAAACAGCATTATACTTGAATCAGTTCCTGGCGCAGTGTTTGACCGCAGGACTGTGCCAGGGCACAATGCCTGCCACCCAGGGGAAGGTAGCCCTTTCCAGCAAGCAGCCTGAGCACCAATGTCACAGCCGAGGGCTGAATGACCAGATCAATCTTGCAAGCCATTCTTCCTTTCAGTTGCAACCGGGCTGGGTCACTCAGAAATTACAGGTTTGCAAGTCAGTCCTGTTATACTTCACTACAGACTAAACTAGACATTTCCATTAAGGCACAGGAATTAGATTAAACTGAGTAGGTGTGTAGGCTGATGGATTGTGAAACCTCCATTAACACTCATTTTAAATACTATGGGAAGTAGTTTTCTCCTTGTCTTTTTTATTATAAAAAAGTAGGCTGTTAAGTCAATATGACAAACCATGTACTCTGAAGGGAGGACTCCAGAAAGCACTCAAATCAAGGCAAGTCTTAACAGCAATGAGTTACCATAAAGCAGGGAGGTGTAATGGAGTGCCAGTCTCACAGCTGAAGAACAAGATTTAACCTTGAGGGGCAAGGCACAAGGAATCCAAGACAATCCACACAAAAAGACTGAAAAGTAGACAAAGACCTAAAATAGCCCCCACAGCAGTTGCTTTCTGAATGACTGATTCTCCATCTACCGACAAAAAAGGAGGTGAAAAAGATCTAAGAGAAACCAAAACACACAAGCAGTAATTTAACAGTTTACAGAAAGGCAGTTACACTAGTGGATCAGCAGCACTACAACTGAGAATAAACAGCATATACAATACTCTAGTTCATAAAGAACTGACCTCTAGAACTTTTTCTTTCCTTTGCCTTGTAACAATCTAGGCAGACCACAAATCCACATTTTTGGCAGACCCAATGAATGTTAAATAATGTGGCTTCACATGCATCACACATCTCACGGACTCCTCTCACTGCTCTCTTCCATGCAATTTTGGCTGAAATACAAAATAAGCAGAATAAAAGGACTGAAATTTAAATGCAAAGCACAGAATGAATAGTCTTTATAGATGAAGCATTCGTAATTTTCCCCTCAGACGCAACTGGGTGTCGGGGGAGGAAAGCGATCCTTCATAAACAGGCCATCAACATCTACCCCCTTAGTTGCATCACGCAGCATCCCCATCAATACTAGTATCAGTACACTATAAAGAAATTAAAACATCCAAAAAACACAGACTAAAGTAATACAGAAAGAATATCCCTGCCTAACATGCGTGTGTTACAAGTATGAAGAACAACTTCTTTAACATATACTTTTCACTCCATGCAATGAAGAGAACTGGGTCTTTCACCTGACTGCCTATGGGACATGTTTAATTTCAAGGGCAGCCAAACTGGTGAGTCAGATGATTAAAGTTGGCAGGAGGGGAGGGAGGTGCCTGTCCCAGAGACCTGGCCAGTACTTCTGCTTTCTGCTGCCCCCCCCCCCCTTGCCTGAAATTAGCCCATTTAAAGCCTGTGCCTATCTGCTGTGGGCCAGAAGGATGGACTAATTGTGGCCTTGGTGGGGGGGAAGCAACAGTGTTAGCACACGCTCCACAGGGCCTACACTGTCACATTATTCTCCTTTGTTTTGGGAAGGAGACACGTCAGAAACGCAGTGTCTCTTGGCAGGAGTCGGTACCTGGCACGCTGCAGGCCTTGGCTTGGAGCTGGCCGCTCTGGCCGGAGAGCTGGAGGCCAAGCTGGGAACAGAGGCTGCTCCAACCCCAACAGCAGCCTGGCCGTGGCCCAGCACAGCCACCAGCGCCGGGAGGGGGAACGGGCTGGCCCTGCCCCTTCCCGACATACCCTCTTACAAAATAGCCTAGGAAAATCCAACGTGACAGTCCGGTGAAGTGAGCTACTCGAAAGGAAGCAACGGGTCATGATGAATGCAAACACTCGAGTAAAACTGCAGAACACTTGAGAGCGTTTGAGATTTCCTTACCGTCTTTTTTCACCCAGGACATGGCCGTTTTCTCAGATGTTACTAACTGACAAAATTTATCACCTATAATATCTAGAATGTATTTAGAAGTTTCTAGGTCCAGTTCATCATCATCATAGTTTTCATGTGTCCATAAACTCAATGCTTCATCATCATATTGATCAGGAGAGGAGAAACCATCTATCCTAACCACTCCGTTCTTACTGAAAGATAACCTAGAAATGAAAGAAGATAGTTTAACTGCATATTTCATTATATTCTGTGACTTACAGTTTACTTGCTAATTTACTTTACTGCTTATGTCTCACAAGTACATTTTCTTTACCTTCTTTAGCATCCTGCCTTATTTTTTAATTTAAAAATAAATCCTACTGCCAAAACTGGTTTTAAAATTAACAGTAAGGAAGCATGAAAACTAAAACTAACTTTTTAAGCACTTTCTGCATTCAGTTTACTCATCATTCTCTCTCTGTAACAGTTATTACTGCTTTAAAATTGGGAGACAGGAAAATTCTCTGGTTTTTTTGATGCCAAAGTTTTGTTCCACCTATTCCTCCCCTTTAATTTTCAGAGCAACTGTGACAGCAATCACTCAGTCTGACTCATATTTTATAGATCTTTCTATGCTACTGCTCTCATACTCAGTAAACAGGAGTTTGAACACTGTATTTAAGTCTTTCTAGACAGAACAAATGACTAATACAAGATAACATTTTTGTATCCACTAATTGCTGATCTTTAAAATAACTAAAGGCTTTCCTGTTATCCTACCTGATAACCATTCCACTAACCTTGCCTATATGTAGCCTATTTTTAAGCTGTAACAATTAATTATTCCATCTTGCATAATACAGGATAATTCATTATACCTATGCGATTATTATAACAGTTAAGGAATTTTACAGTAACACCAGTAAAATCATCCTGAATTCAGACCTAAGTACCAAAAATCGTATTTGGATATGTATTTAATGAACAAGACGAAATGAATTTAGTTACAATAACGACTTCCAACAGTAGTGCAAACTTCGTTTACAATTCAAGCCCTACTATCTAAATACAATGTAAATAACTAAACTGTTGTAAATTTTACCACAATATATTCAAAACATTCAAATTTTTATATTCCATAACTGTGTTTTAAAATGTTGGCAAAACTTTATCACTGCTGTTCTCTCCTTTATACAAGAGAAAAAACCCAAAACTCCTACACTGCCACATTAGGAAGCAAATATTCTTATGCAGAAGGTATTCCGAGTCCAAACTTGCAATGATTCCTGTAGGACTACCAAGTCTTGTAACCAAAGCTTCATTCTAAAAAATTAAACCCAATCTAGGGAACAATTTCCTGTCCAAAACGAGTTGGATATATACTGACAACACAGCCCACGTGCAAATTAAAGCCGTTTTGTTCTGTCTCGATAGCTGTTCTGCCCACGCCACATATGCTACGCTGCATCCTGGGAAATTTTCTTCCCGCCCTGTGAGTCTTCTTTGATTGGCCATAAATTGTGAAAACGAGGTCACAACTCCTCTGTCCTCAGAAAACTGCCAGAAAACCCTGAGCAGCATTCCCACCATATACTGGCATAAGAACAATTATGAATTAGTGCAACTCTGTGGTTGTACAACTTGTCCAGAACAACTGAAGCTTGCCTTTTGAAAATCCCACTTCAAATATCAGACACCTGTGTAATGGTGATGTGCTGTATTTTCTGCTTGCCTAAGGTACACTGGGCAGCTGTTCTGATGTCTTTGCTACAAAGCTTTAAACAGCAATGAAGTCAATCCACAAAAGAAATACAAATGTAAATACTGTTAAATTAGACGGTGTCTTTTATCAGGCAGACTGACTGAGCCAGAAAAGTCAGACAGACTTTCAAGCATGCAAGTCCTTTGTCAGTCTTATTTTCAAAAGTTAAAATACCACATTATCAGGAAATAGCTATACTTACCGACGAAAGTAGTAAAATCTACAAAATACTGGTGAGTGAGTTGGTTCTTCTCCTTTCTTACTTCTTATTAACCTACATTCTCTGCATTTTTGCAAATTTGGTCCTATTTCAGAGCAAGAATCATCCTGCAAAAAGGACTCTCCCGTTTGCTTCAGCTTCTTTACTTTGCGCCAATCTTTTAACACTGAGCGAGGTATACCAGCTGCAAAAGTAAGGAGTTTCAGATGAGGTACTGGCAGCCCTTATTCGCAGAACCCAGTCAGATCAGTCAGCGTTCAACAATTCTGAAAGTACATTTGTTACCTGCATAACATATTTCATTATTACTTCCATTTGTCCGCCTGTCAGCACCGAAGTTTAAAAAGCATAGCTACCAATTAGACTTATACAGGCAGGAGCACAGTTAACTACTTGCTCAGCTACCAGGAATACCTAGGACACTGTATTTTCTCTCAGATTAGGTGTATTGTTCACCAAATATTCCACTAAAACCATCTTCAGAATCTCCTTCTTACAAAACAAGCAAAGAAATACAATACCCCAAGAAAGGTAGGTTTGAATTCTGTTTCAAGTGAAGATGTATGCATAAAAGGCAACAATTTAACAAATGAAAGTGGAGCTTAAAAAAAAAATAAATATCCTACTCCTTCAAAATTTACTTTTGCTGAGGGTTACAGATATGATTACAGAAAAGCAGCTCTATTCACATGTAACTCACCTGAACTTAATGTAAACTATTTGGCATAAGGAAGAACAGAATCCACTTACTCTGTCAAGTTTGTTGGCTTTGCCAACTGCGAAGCAGTGCTGCTAAGCAGTACAATTCTATTTTCGATACAAAAGTCAGCAGATCTGACACAGAGTAACATGAGGAGCAAATCTATTAAGTAATACTTGCAATTTTCACATACACATTTTGAAACGGAACCATGTTGTTATTTAACCAGGCTTTCATTTTAATGACTTTTAAAAGTGGCACCAGTTTTATCTGCAGATAGATAGGACTATCTGTCATTTCGTCTACCACTACTCTGGAAAGTTCATGTCCTGTAAACACGGATCTCATGTAGAATGGTAGAGAGGTCAGGGTGCTAACTCTGGACTTGGTACCCAGGTTCAGATCTGTATTTTGCCAGAGATGATTTGTGCAAACTTTGCAAGTGACAGACTGCCTATGCCTCAGTTCATGGCCTACAAAATGCACTCCTGCATGACAGTAACTGGATTAAAACCTGAGTAGAAAAGGCCAAAGGACAGGTTTACTAGTCCAAAACAATGTTTTCTGCCTTGGAACCAGAGATCCTGGGAGTCATCTGGGAGCTGCTAGACCTCAAGTTCTGCGGGTAGGAACTTGCAAGACCCCCAACACTTGCAGGACTGTAAAATGCCTTGCTTTGCAGGAGGGAGCCTTGCAGCCTGGAGCTCTGAGCGCTCTGGCTAGCACACAGGCTCCCAGGGCTTTCCGAAACAGCATTGGGACAAAGCAGTTTTCAAGCCTGGCAGTATCCAGATACCACCCACGTTGCAAAACTGCTACCAAGCCCCCGATCCTGAATCACAGTTATCTTCAGCCACTTAGGGGGAGCCCAGGCAGCCATCCCATGGGGACCTGTGCTTTCCTGAAAGCTCCTCAAGGTTCATTATGTTTTTGTATAAATCTTTGTGGGAAGTCCTTTTCCTAAGAAATTCCCTGACTAGCGCGCTCTCAGAAACTATAACGAAGCTCTCCCAAGATAAACTGACAGGAGCATCAGAAATGCTCATCTATTTAATGATTCAAGTAGGAGAAACAGACAGAAAGACCCCAGGTCTATTAAGATTTCACGAGAAGATGGCAAGCACAAGAAGCTGCTACCACAGGACAGGCCCAACCTGTCAATGTGCAGGACATAGGCTGTGCGACTCACAACAGAACATAATACCAACTCCTACCCATTTCCCAACCTAAGTTCCATGAAACAGTTCCATAATGTGTTATCACGTATCACTTTCAAACTCAGGTACCACCAGCCAAAACAAGAAGTGACTGCCTTCCCCTAACTTACGTAAGCAATCCTTCTACAACAAATCTACAAAAAATCTTTTGCAACAATATAAAGGTCATAGAGACCTAACATGTTACACATATATATTTACAGTTCACTAAGAAGTGAAACCAATAAAGACTTTATAGGCATGTTCTCCTTAATCTTCCCTTTGGGGGGAGGTGGCAGGGGGAAGTAATACTACTATCACTGGACCCAAGCCAGAATACCTCAGACAGACTGCAACACTTCCAGCACCCAATACAACTTAGGCATCAAGTACTCTCAGATACCAGAAGAGTAACTTTATACACTAGGCAATGAAAAGCAAGAGAATGTAATTACAGGGAGCAGTACTCATCTTCTTACTACCTGTACTTAAAAATTCTTGCAAAAAGTAATTTAATGGTAGACTTTCTCATACTCAACCAGAACAAAGACAAAATAATAGTCCTTGGAGAAGAATAAATTGGGATAAAAAAAATAAGGGAAGTTCTTTATTAAGGGACTTTATTTAAGTCCCTCTCATGTTGGCAGACCAGTTTCTCTTTTCAGATAAATCTAGTTACAATCTGCTACATGCTACAGCATTGCATTTAAATTGAAATTTTTATTTCCCTAAATTTCTTTATTCCTTAAACAAGAGGGATGTTAACACCATGTAATACACATGCTAGTCAGGAGTGTGAAATAACTCTCCCTCAAATCTTTCATTAAATTAACCAAATCATAACAGAGTGGCATCAGGCTCTCAAGGAACTGCCTCTGGCTTCCTGATCAAAGGATGAATTAAACTTCAACAATAGAGAATCTCTCCTTCTAGTAGCGTTCTAAAAATAAATGCATCAGATCTTTTTATATATATTTTTATCTCTCTCTCTCTCTCTCTCTCTAGCTCTCTTTCCATATAAGTGGCACAACAATATGCACCAGTCTGTGGAATTCTGATGGAAGCATAAACCAGTTTGTTTACTGCTCATTTTTAGGCCAAGAACCAGTTTGTTAACACACATATACAAAACGCTGAATTTCTTAAACCAGGATATTTAAAATGGCCTCAAGACAGATAAATCTGGACCTACTCATTTACCCAAGCATGCTTTTTAACTCTTTTCCCAGCTATCGTGCATGACAAACCCTCCAGGATTAAGACTGTTAGACTTCACATGAGTCTGTCTCTTCCGAATCAGATTAATATACTCACTGCTGTTACTGCCGCTCTGTAACTTCAGCTTGCTTTTTTCTTTGGCACTCCTGCTAAGAACACCATTCGGTTTTACTTCTTCCTCTGTATCACCCTTTTTTTTCTGCAAATCATTTTGTTTCTTTTTGTAAGTTGGCTTGGGCTGCCGTTTAGTCCTTTGCTCTGACTTGCTCTCACTTTCATCAGAGTCTCCGCTTTCAGAGCCAGACTCGTAAGTTCGTTTTGCTTTTCTCCTAGGGTGCTTATCTTCCTTCGCAAACTTATCTGCCAAGATTTTACTATCTATGTTATTTTGCAAATCATTTGATGTAGAAGCTATTAAATTGACGGTACATGGCTTAATAATTTCTGAAACACTGTTCCCTGAATTCTCTTTTTTATTAGTGTTTTTATCTTCCTCTGAATGTCTTGTTAGCCAAGCCTTTTTCAGTTTAGTGTGGTAGTTTGGCTGACTTGTCTGGGAAGTTTGCCCACTGCCTACAGAGTTCGCTTTGTTTATTGTATTACAGACGATAGCACTGTCTAGGGAGAGAGAGGTTGAAAATGTCTGATTTTTCACAGAGTTGGACTCGGTCTCACTGGTGTTACTACTTTTAAACTGAGCTGCAGCCAAGGCTGCTTTGTGCTTTTTCAAATGGACAAAGTCGGTGGAGGTGGAGAATCCCGAGCTGGGCTGAGCAGTGCTGCCTGTCTTGCCAGCGGCGGGTGTAACCGGAGCTGGAGTGCTGACCTTGCATTCCTGGGTCTGCGCCACCGCCTGACTTGCGGCTCTCGAGGCAGTACACTCCAGCGGCACGCAGGCCAAGACCGTGTTTGATAAGGAGTAAGTCACTTCTGAACTACCCCAGCTTGACACGCTGGTAGTTGTTGCTGCTGATGCGGTGACATCCGTTTTGGTACTGCAGATCATAGTTGTGGTAGGGGTGACAGCACGAGGAATGCTGCCTTGCGAGACAGCTGGAAATTTCTTTTCATACTGTGTGCGAGCACTGTCTGAGTTCATATTTGGCAGAATGATTCTTCCAGTCTCCCTGGCTTCCGCTGTTTTCAGGCAATCTGCTTGATTTGTCACAGCTGAAGATCTCTCACTAACTCGATCTTTGGAAGCAGGCTGCATTACTGGTACACTATCATATTTCGTGCTAGAAGGAGGACGCACAATAACAGATGCTGTAGCGGACTGTGACTTTCCACTCATTCTTTCAGCATGCCAATCCACTTTTTCGTTATTTGGGGCATTATTAGACTTCCATATTTCTGATAAATTCTGTTCAGAAGTGCCCTTGTAAACAGTCTGAGCTTCCTTAGGCTCTGGTACTAAAGTTGGTGGTTTCTGCAACTCCTGTATTTTGCCACCACCAGCATTAACGGGTTGAACTGGGGTTAGAGTCGGAGGTGAAAGGCTGCTATAGCTGTTTTCCTTCTTCTCCAGGTTCTGGTGCACAGGGGGGTGAAACACAGGGGCTCTATGCAAGGCAGGCATACTCCGGAGTGTATTTGAAGACGAGACTGACAACTGAGTAGGGCTCCTGCTGTCACTTCTAAAAGAATTTACAGAGTGAGACTGCACTGACTGCGAAAGCTGCTCGGGCATCTTGCTGCCAGAGCCTTCACTCTCTGGTTGGTGCTTAATTAAAGGTGGAGGTTTTGAAAGAGAAGAAATGTAAGAGGGGAGAGACTGGGGACTAGCTGCTGTTGAAGGACAATTAGTTTGCTTATCAACATATGCACTTGAAGCTTCCTTTGATGGGTACGATCTTGGTGGTTCATTTACTACACTGTTAGACAAGGTGGTGAAATAGTTACTCTGCGGCAAACTCTGTGGAACCGAATGCTTCATTTTATACAGTTCTGACACAGAGCGTTCGGCATCTTTGTCATATTTTATTGAATGGCTTTTGGGACTTGAAGATAAGGACGTTACCCTGGAATAGTTCTCTCTCTCTCCCTCCAGTGCTTTTATTTTAGCTGTAAAAGGAGCAACTTCAATACTTTCTTGGAGTATCCGTCTGTGTTCTTCTTTGTATTTGCTCAGTCGCTCCCCAGTCTCCTGTGGTGGCCTTGGCAGCTGGTTCAACATTGGATCTGCAAAATGTCTGTGCATATGGCTCTCCTTTGCTGTCTGCATTCTGCTTTGCTCTAGCTCCGTCTTTACCGGTGCAGTTGTAACAGAACGTAAAGGTTCAATAAACGCTTTCCTCTCCAGTTCTCTGTTTGAAAAAGGTTAAGCAGACACAGGTTAGTCTGAATGTAGCGCACCATGCTAAACGGAAGACCTTTCTTCCCGTGCTCCGAACAAAGTTACCTATTAACACAAAATAAACTTTTCCTCATATTATGTACAATTTTCAAAAGTCTTCAGACGACTCAGGAACTCAAATACCATTCCAAGTCAACAGGGCAGAGTCTGTTTTGCAGCACACTGACAAGCTTTTCTCTATCACAGGCACCCACATTTACAAATAAACTAAAAGGAAGCTAGAAGACAACATCAGCTGCTGAAATGTCCCCTCTCACACAGAGTTAAACAGCAAACTTACTCTTTGTGATGCTCTACGATACTTTTGGACAACGGTGGGCTGGAATGCGTTGTCAGTTTGAGAGGCCGAAGGGGATCTGCACTGGATGGTCGCACAGGAATGTGACTCAGTAAACCAAGGCTGTCAGCTGAGGTCACCGGGGTGGGTTGGTGTAACCATGGGCTGGGAGTATTCTGTTAACACCAACCAAAACAAAAAAATAAAATCAGATTTCAATCATGAGACCACAAGAGTTACTGTATCAAGTCCTACCAATGATCAGAGTGAAGTAATGTATTTCAGGATCAAATCATACATAGTAAATAAAATTTAACATTTTAAGTCACTTTTTGATCAACTGGAACACCTGACTGTACTTCACCTAGACTTGTGGCATACGAAATAGTTTACACATTTCAGAAGCATTCTTAGAACCGTTTAATTTTCAAGCATTCAGCATGAATAGTTAATTCTAGAATGGCATTCAAAGCTCATCAAATTAGCAAACCAATGATATGACTGAGTGTGATAACCCTAATTAATCTGCTTTATTTTGTCTGGCATTTTTATTTGGCATAATTTCATCACCAGCACACTACTAAAACCATAAATGTACACACCTGCCATACTTTGCAACATGGCAAACGCACAGTACACACAATTTTGTGCTGTGTACCTAAATACTCAAAAGGCGGGCAATACCAACCTCCTCGTTTGCACACACCATGATAACTCTTAATTTATGAAACTGTTTTTTAATGGACTACATGGGTAAGTTTCTATTTTTGTATCTTCTCTGAAACTTGTGTTAACAACTCTGCAGAAAAGAGCAAGAACAGCTCTCTCTCTCTCGCCTTCCCCCCCTCTCCTCTGAGATCTGCTTATGAGAAACATGCAGAGGAGTGGAAAGGCAGGGCATCCTCTTGAAGTGGTGCTCAAGTGCTAGGGACCAGCCAAGAAGGGACTGGAATAAGAGTGAGCAGAGCTCTCATGCACTGAGAGCCTGCTTGGTGCTGCTCCACCCCTAACTCCTGGCACTGCCCAGAACAACTTCCCCTCCTCTGCTCCTCACCAGTCCATCCCACTCCTTCTCCCCAGTCTTTGCGACTCCCAGCTGAGAACTGCTGCAGCAGAAGGGGAGCCAAGAGCTCTCATGACACATGCATGCAGCAGAGAATAGATTTTCAGGTGCTACAACTTTGAAGTCCCAATTTCTATACTTTTTTGAATATTTAAAGTAACTGCTTGGGTTTGCGCTAACAGTTTTAGTGCACACGTTTCCCTAGGCCAGGAGTTCCCACGCTGTGTTGAATTCCCATGAACAGCCTGTAAGCTGTATTAAAGTATTATGCAAAAAAGGCCTGTCACCTTCTCCCTAGAGGAGCTGGGGAACATCTGCTTGAGCACCAAGCATTGCCCAAACAGCTTCGTGACTCCACCTGCAACCATCCAAGGCCCAGCCCAAAGACAGGAGCTGCCGCTGCCACAACCACCTGTGGACAGTAGGAAAAGGTGGGCTTGGGGGCACGCTTCCTTCAGCGCACAGACATGGCTCAGCCCTGAGCCGAGGGTGGCTGCTGCTGCTGTTACAGCTGAAACACAGAACCCTTTCTGCGATTGTGGCATCCATGCAAACCGACTTTGGAAACACCCATTCTGGGTTTCTAAGATGTATTTAAAAAAGGCCTCCAGTGCGAGAGCCAGAAGACAAGTCACCACAAGACAATTGCCACATATCAACATAATTAAAAAGCTACGTGCCTTGGTATGCAGGCCTGCATACTTCAGGCAGCCAAAGTGAAAACAGTCTATCGTAAGTTCTTCAAAATGGACTTCAGCATGGGGTGGAGCAGGCAGCAACATGAAAAGATAAATCCACCTATAGTTTTCTCTTAGGCTTTTCTTTGCTGCATTTGACTTTATCACATTTTAGATCAAACTGACTTCATATTACAAGGCCAACTCAAACTGACTGTTTGGGAAAGACTTAGCCACAATGGTTTGGCTTTTCTCAAGAATGAGGCTGAGGAAGAATAGCTTTCCCCATGATGAAAAAGAAAAAAGATCTCTATAACCATTCAGAAACTCCAAGCTTTGACGCAAAGGCTTACAATTTGGCAGAAGGACCACTGTCAGCGACATGCCTTTTGTGGTCCCCGTGAAAATCTGCCCAAATTAGGCCAAGTTGAAAGCCTCTAAAAATCAGTATGCACATGCTCGGTGGAGCTTTGATTGAAGCTGGCAGTAAAGCTCTCCAAAGTTTCTGTCTGCGCTACACATGCTTCATCTTACACTATTCCTCTAAGGTGCCTGCAACGAGCATACTGTATCCCAAGCCTGCAGGAGCTGAGAAAACTTTTCCTGTAATTGCTACGTCTGCCTGCCAAACACCGCCACCGCACTGGGCGCTAGGCTGAAAAACACAAACCATTTCTTCTGAGACTTCAGTGCTTATACGCAGCATACAGACAGAGGAATCACCCTGACTTGAATACAGAGGAGTATAAAGCAGATGGGAAGGCAGGGATGTGTGTCAACAGGAACAGAAGGGGAGAAAAAGATATGCCAAGAGAGGGTACACAGATAGGTGTAAAGACAAGAGAAATGGGTGTACAGTGCAAGAAAGATTTATAAATGCTAGAGTATTTCTCTTCAGAACTTCACATTGGATTTAGGACTCCTCCTGTCTCAGCCTTTCTCCATTATTTAGCAAGCATACATGAAATTTCACTATGAAGATGATTGTCCTACCTCTGCTAGTATTTAACTTACCTAATGGTTTTCATAGTTTGAGGTAGAAAGTATTCAGCCAGTGGACTCAAGGTCCCAAACCAGCTGCTTGATAGTTCTGTGCCTACTCAACCCACCGTCAATGCACTCAGTACAATACAAACTACCGAGTCTACACCTAGAAAACCACTACTGGGAGACACCAGCCCCGGCTAAATACATCATTAAGAAATGCGCACAACTTACCCTTCTCAAGGAAGCCTCCGCGTTAACAGGAGTTTCTGGGTGGACCCATTTGGAGGAGGGCAGACCGAGTCCTGAGTAAGCATGTGTTCCATTTGGATACTGCCAAATAATTGGATAAAGCCCTAGCTGATTATAGGAAGCAGAAGGATGAGCTTGTCCAAGAAGATGTGGAGACTGGTGTTGTAACATCTGTTGCTGCTGCTGGTGTGCTAATGCCAAATGGCTTAAGCTGCTAGCATGAGCAGTCTCTAGTCGCGGATGGCCACCCAGCAAGGAGGCAGCAGGCACTCCGGGTAACACTGCAGGAAGTAGATGAGGGTGATGAACAGAATGGTGAGATGCAGTACTAAGGGGGTGAGTGTTAATAGCGGACAAGGGAGCCTGAGCTGAAGACCCAGCTAGCAGATGGGATGAACCAGTTAATGCAGGATGATGAGCGTTTGGATTTAAACAGGTTCGGTGGGATGAGGAATGCAGAGGATAATTATGCTGATGCAAGTAAGGTGAAATGTGATTAGTTCCTGTTTCTTGTCCAATCAGAGTGGGGTCCCTGTACACCGTGAAATGTTCATTCTTGTCAATGATAAGAGGGCTTTTAGTAGCTTCTAGAGCACTAACTCTAGCTGGAACCGGATGAAAACTAGACCTAGGCAAATCATGATCAGTTTTATTGGCTGACCTTGTTAATCCAGTAGCATGGCTGTTTTGGGAACTAACCTTAGACTTCACAGTATCAGAAGATTGGGTCAATTTAGGCTTAACATCAGGTGACTTTGTTTTAGGATGATCAACTGAAGCACTAGGTTTTGACTTCACAGAATCAGGGACTGGACTTTGTTTATGCAGTTTACTCTCTTCTGCTAGAGAAGCTACATTTAACGAAGACATAAATGAGCCATACTGCACTTTTTCTTTTTCAGGATTTAAGTGTTCATTTACTGGTAACGTTTTTACAACCCCAGGTTGTATCAAATCTGCTTTGTTAACAACACTGCTAACCCAACTTTGATCAGCTTCCTGTTTTCTTGCTTCAAGGAAATTTGCATTTGCAAACTGCTGTTTTAAATCACTGCTGTGAGATTCCATTTTCTGAACCGTTTGCAAACCAAAGGTACTTGCAGCATTATCCTGACTCTCCTTTTCAGAGTTGTTTTCCTTAGTAATATCAACAACACATTTCGGACTAGGTGGTCTGGGTACAAATTGCTCATTTTTTAATTCCGCAGTATGATGTTTTTCTGCATTGCACTCTTGCACATGTGGATCCTTGGCATTCTGCTCATAAGGTGTTGGCTGCTCTGCTGCATGGAGTGAAGATTTTTCCTGCTGATCTAAGAAGGATGACTTCAGTCTTTCTGTCTCCTCCTGTTTTTTAGCCTCCTGTATTTCATCCCATGGAGACCGTCTATCTGTTAGTGTCTGTTCTACTCCCTCAATAGTTTGGGATTTTCCTTCTTCTCCGTTTATCTTTGAAGTGTTCTTGCTTTTTAACTCATTTTCAGAATTTTGCTCTGAGGATGAATCTGTTAATCTTTTATTTGAAATTTCTGAGTCACTGCTCTCAGAGTAATCTGAGATATTGTCTGTCCGCAGTCTCTTCATATTTAATTTTTTTTCATCCTCTTCAGGTTTTCTTCTTTTACTAAGGAAGTGTTTATTTTTGTTTTTGGGGTTTTCTGTAAAAGATAAAAACATGTCTGTAACATTTTCAGTCTAATATGGTTTTAAAAAGCTCTCCCTCCCTTTCCAATAACTGCTTTTACCTCCTCGACCTATATAATCGTATCTTTCTTCTTTCATCTTCTCTTCATCAGGCATACTGCTATCAGAGCCTTTCCTCTTATTTGGCCGAGTATTCCTCTGTTGCTGGTGCTGGTGAGAATTCTGTTTTGGTGCTGCAGTTTGGGAATTCATTGCTGGTCTGGGGCTATTTGCTTGCGCACGTGTATAATGACCCTGAAAATAATTTTGTGATTAATGGACTTAAATGCAATTTTAATAGAGACTTTAAACATGTATTTTTAATATTCGCAATATACGAAAATACTTAGGTAAAAAGATAAATGTATCTACGTGGACTGTGTTGCTGTTCTGGTTGGAACGAGACCGTCGGCGTGAAGTGATGCCAATATTTTCACCTTTCAACAAAGAGTGAACAACATCATCTAGAAAGGTCATCTGAACCATAGAAGGATCGACATTCTGAGGTTCTAACACCTGGTTTATTAAAAAAATAAAAAATAATAATCAGCAGATGTTCAAACACTGTCCAATCTGTATTTTCTGTATCAATGTTCACCAGTCTATTTTGTGTGCTAAAGACTAGTCAGAGAAAAGCCTACTTAATCCTAACAAGCAGAACTGACATATGACTCTCAACAAAGGCTGGCAATAGAGTAAAACCAAAGCAAATATGTCTTTACATATCACCGTAAAAATAACTTCGTTTTTTTAAAAAGAAAAAGTACCCCACCACCACTTCCTTCCCCTTCATTGACCTGCAAATTTGAAATTAAAAAACACTGAGGTCTTCACAGAGTAACCCTGAAGTAGCAATTACAATATACAAATGTTTTGAAAAATTTATTTCATATACTATAAAATGTACTGCAGAAGCACATTACAATACTGCTCCCAACAGAAGCAAAACTGCTGAAAGAAAGGAACCACAATGACTGGAGGGAACAACTCTAAGATTGGCAGAGTGTTACTAGTAAGTGATGATATTTCAGGAAGAAGGAAATGCTAACCAGATCTTTAATCAATGTGTCACAAAGTGAAAAAAAATATTCGGGGAAAATTAATTAGAGCAAATTAAGGGAAAGAACGTATTTGAGCATTAGACTTAAATCTTAAATCTTTATTGTCACACATGATTTTATCAGTCATTTCAAGGCAGACGGGTCATTCACTATGTTAACTTTGAGTCATTACCCTGGTCTCCTGAAATAGAATTCATTACTGCCACTAAAAATACCAGCATTAATTCTTTTTGTAACATCAACTTCAGAAATACAACTAAAACCCACCACAGTAAATGTAAATTAGGGCTGCAGTAAACGCTTAATTCAATAAATTGTGAAAAATGGATACTTCAATTGCCTGGAAGAAGCAATCACTACTGCAGTGCTAAAAGATTTCAGCATTGAGAAAAGAAATTCTCAGCGCTGACAGGGAAGACCAGTTCTTAAAACTAGATTGCTTCACTTCAAAGACTTGACTAGTCAAATAGCAACAGCAGAAGCAAAGCAAAACTGTCGGACTGGTATTAATCCTATCACTGCACAAATGTTCAGCTTCAGGATGGTTTTAACTGCTAGTCCAATGCAAAGTCATGCCGTGGTTTCAGCAGTGACAGACTCACCCTGCTGGAACTGAACAACTCAGTGTATTTCAGAGTACCACAGAAAAATTTAAAAACTCCCAACGTGTAGTTTACTTGAAGCTTGTTTTCCGGATATCACATATCAAACTCACCTGGTCATTCATAACAACCATAGTGCGGGTGAAGAGATCATGATGAGTAATGATACCAGTAAACCACTGGGTGGCAGAATCCTGTCTGTACACTCTCACCCTATAACCATTTAAGGAGTACGGACCTTTAGAAGGGGAAGAAATAAAAAAGCCATTGAGGAATTCAGCAAAAAAAAAAAAAGTATATAAATGGGTTTTCCTGGTTTTTTTTAAGCTTCATAGCAAACACATAGCATGCATGGCACGGACAGCAAACTACAGGCAATTCTGGCACAGCACTGCCTGTGGATTTTACTTGTATTCAGGAAGACATTTTGAAATGCAAATGGTACATTTAAGCATGCTTTAAGGTCAATTATGCTAACGTTTTCAACATACAATTTTCTTATGTAACTAAATCTTTCTGCAACCATGACGACAAACGATGGGAAAATTCCTGCCTACAAACAGCAACCATAGAAAAGTAATCTGAAAGGCTAGAAAGTGGCAGCAGCAGGTTACACAGAAGCTATTTAACAGGCTAGTCACATGCCCAGATGCTTTGCTGACGAAAAGATTTACATCTTGGTGGTTAGGTTCTGCATCTGCCAAGTCTTTCCCATAAGTGACCACAGAGTTTCTCTCCATTACAGCAGTCAGAAAGGCAGCTGAGTGATCCCATCCCTGCTACGGCCACACAGAACACTCAAAAACACACATGCTATGAAGACACTAGCTCCTGTTTTCAGATACATCAACTGCAAAGAAACCCTGCACACTGTCCCTTTGCAAAAATCAGTTTAGTTCACCTCCAAAAGCCCACAGTGGTGGGGAGATAGTATAATACAGTACTTATTTTATAGTTGGTTTCAAGACCCAGAAATTGAGGTTCAAAAATTTTATTCACTTTCAATGTCTCATTTGATCACCGGGACCCTACGTTTCATCGCACTTAGTGTTATTTTGTATGACCAAGCAACACTGCCACTGAGTTCAGTTCCAACTGTGTGGGTTTCGCTACTTCCACAACCAAACCCCAGGTCAGGTGTACAGAACAGAAGCAAAACCAGTCAGCGACAACCTACAAAAAGCCTAACTTAAATGATTTAAGAGTGCCTAGTTGCTCAACCGCACAGGCAAGGCCAGAACTCCCGTCTTTCCTAAAGATCGTTTTTTTCCAATCCCTGCCCAGTACATTAAGTAAGCTTAAACATCTGCAGCAAGCAGGCCAGGGACCTCGCAGGTGACTGCTTTCTCTAGTAAAATATCCATATTCATACGACTGGGTCCATTATACTCTCTGCATGAGAAAGAGCACGATCATAAGGACTGTTTTTAACGTCAACATTTGAGAGATCAAGAGAAGTGCAAAAGCAGTAATAATTTAGACATTTCCAAGTGGTCTTAGGGTTCAATTTTGGAACCTTAGCAAGGCCTTTTGAAATACCTTTTGCATGTGATTATCTAGGTTTTAAAACAGCTGGGAAATGGAAACACCATGCAATGGCACCCTTCTTTCACCCACGTCCACATCATTCACCGCACAACTGAAACCTCGAGACCCAGTGAACCCTCTGAGCTACCCATGTCAACTCATTCCCGGAGCATGTTTCCAGCTGCACAGACAAGGGTCAGAAGTGCGCCAGCATGTGCACTGCCAATCACCGATACGTATGGGCAGAAAAAGATGAATCTACAAGCTTGTGTCTCACATTCCTGGTCTTGGACCAGATGGGGTTCCTGTGGGGATACATTTCCTGATGGCTTCTCTCCAACTCTTACTCCATAGGCCCCTGCAAAACGCCTCCAGCTCAGCTCCCACACTTCTGGCTGTCTGACCCAACCCAACATGTCTCAAACTTTTCATGGCTGTCCCAAAGCTCTGCCTTGTTCAGCCAGTCTCAGTAAAATTTTGCCTGTGTCTCTTCATACAAATTTCCCATTCCTAGTTTCCTATCCCAGCTCCTCCTCTCTTGCATCCTACTGTTAACTGCACAATGATTTTCAGTCTCTTGCATAACCAGAACCAGCCTCTCCCCTCTCCCCAGCTTCTTGTCTCATTTTAGCATTTACGATTCCAGGCCACTGGCTTCCAAGTCCTTTCCCAGTCTTCTCAGCTTACAAGCTCCATCCTCCCTTCTCCATCAGCTTCCAGCTTCTCTTACACTCTTCTGCACTGACCCAGTGCCAACTTCTTTCCTCTTACTCCTTGTTCTAATCTGTGTCTGCCCTTCATCCGAGCTGTTATCCTATCTATTTTTAAAGAGACTTTATCTACCTTTAAAAACAGTGGGGTTTTTTTCTTACATGCTGCTGGGGTGTCAGGAAGAAGGAGAAAGATTAAACTGCGGTCATACGACACAGGACAGCTCAGCTCCAGCCCAGCCCAGCCCAGCCACAAGCAGCCATTACAGGAAAAGCCTGGCTTTGTCTCCAGTCCCTGGCTGAATCACTCTCAGCTACACATTGTTGAAACTGCCTGTGCAGTACTATCAGGAAATATCTTCAGGGCTGAAGCACACTCAGTGTTTCAAGAGGATTATTATACACACAGCCTCAGAGATTGTAGTGATAATAAATCTAATAGGAAGAAAAAATTCAAAGATTTTAATTGTTAAAGACCCTTGACTATGTTCCTTGAATTGGTTTTATTTGTCCCAAAAGCTTTCAACTTGGCCAAGTTTGGGAGGAGTTTGGTTTTTTTAAAACAAGGAATAAACTACTTTCCTGCCAAACCTACAATCTCTAATGCAAAGCATGCTGCTGTGACTGCCGCCCACAGAAAAGGTCACGAGGGCCTATTTTTTTCTTTAGTTTCATTCTTGTAAATAATTGGACCAGTCCTGACTAAAATTCCCCCTCCTCAAATTGGCATGTTTCTTTTCAAACATTTGGGACCCGATTTTAATATTTTTCTCCAACCCTCCTCTTTCTTCAGATAAACTGCGTTTTAATGGTGATAGTCAAAGTAGAAAATACTAAGATATGAGATGACAGCTTCAGCATCATGAGACAAGGAAAAGGCTGGATCCTAAAAATGCTACAGAGGATGACATAAGAGGATATGGTAACAACCTTAATAGATGCGTCTAGACACAGTAGAACTGAAAATGTTGCTTAAATTGCAGACAACAGGAAAATGGTAATAACGGAGAAGGTAAAGAAAACCAGAGAAGGGAGGGGAGGAGAAAGGAGGGATAACATGACTAGATTACAGCAGCTAGCACTGCTAGAGGGTTGTCCGTAAGCCACTGAAAGGTTTGTGCCAAACGCAAAGCCTCCGTGACCAGGAGCAGATCATGCCCCAGGAGACGTGACAACAGTCTCTGCTGGCTGACCACTGTCCCACGGGGCTGAGGTGGCGGCACTGCCAAGGCCTCGCGGTGGATGGCACGTCACTGCCCGAGGCAGCCTGTCTCTCCTCAGGCCACACTGCATCACATCAGGTGAACAAGTGGATTTGAACTGCAGCTTCTCCTTAGACGAGGAGAGCTAGCCTGCAAGGATGTTGGGATTAGATTCATCTCATCATCTAAAATACTCCTAATTTTTCTAAGCATCCAAACATTTGTTTGAGAAATTATATGAAACTATATATATATAAGACAAAAATACAGTTCCTGGAATGATGGGATGTAAATGAGCTTTGTGGCTGATGGGCTGGCAGTTTCATTTAGATTACTATTTCAATATTGCTGGGGCTTTGCTCAAGTATTGATTCTGTACCAGTGTACACAGAGGCTTTTATAATTGTCTTATTAATGTTACTCTAATGAAATACAATAAACAACCTCAATTTTAGTTTCCTTTTCATATAGCCCTAATTTGATTTCACATCACCTCTCAATCCAGTTTTGGCTGCAAATTTCATCAACAGACTATTAACTCACGTTCTATCTGAGGATATTAGGATAAAACCTAAAATGATTAACACTGACATACCAACTTACTATCTACAGAATTCCATGCATTTCTTTTTTCAGTGTCCTTTCTCTGTGGCCCATAAGAATAATCACATCAAATTAAAAAAATCCACAGAAGGAAAGACACAAGTTTTTTACTGTAACTTCAGTATTATACTTACCATATTCGTTTGGTCTTCTCATCTTAGTTTTATCAACGAAACCAGAGAGCAAGCAAACCTCAGCACCATCTATACAATATCAGATTATTTACTGCTCCCCTCCCAATCTTACTTTACAGAATGACTGCTTAAGCATTTTTGTCTTCAAATTGCTCTACTGCTTGCCTGGGGATTTTAACCCAGGCTCACAGAGGTTAAGTTTCTGCCCCCCATTGCTAGGAATGCCTCTGCAGAGCTGCCTGTCAGTTCTGCAGAAAGTTAACGAATATACTGCAAATGCACATAGTATTTCTATTACCAGCAAGATAGAATAAATTATTTTGGCTCAAACTCATACTACTTTTCACATAACTTGTATCTACAGTGTAAAAATGACGTATGCGTTTGCTGCAACCTTCCAGCACTAGAATCAAGTTACAAAATCATAACTGATTTGAAAGGCACTTTTCAATCAGGGGCGAGGGTGTGGGGTGGAGGTCTGAAAGTATTCTTAATCTGTGACAGAACTGTGAAGAACTACAAGCACAGACAGATATCGGAGAAGTTATCACACGTAATAGTAACACTAAGAGCACAGAACAGTTTTAAACACACTAAAAGGTGTGTGGTTGCCATTCATACACACTTATTTTCACAACAAATTTTACAAAATATCTACATTCAGACTAATGATATTCAGCTTTTGCTGTAATCACTAAGACATCAAACAAGTTAAGAACAGTCTGAAGAACTCATGCACAGCTTCTTACATAGTCTTGTTTTCTGGAATTAACAAATACTTCCAAAAAATAACTTCCAAGTTAGAAATATATTCTCCTTTACATCACAAATGCTATGGGATGAGCCCCACACAACTAATGGCCTTAAACTAGCTAACACAGAATAAAAATAACACAAATTTCCCACATAATTACCTTGCATAAAAATCTCCTGAACCTTTTGTTCCTTTACCCAGGCTTTTACCTCCTCATGTAACTGCGGGTTATCCCTGAGAACTGGGTTTAGACTGTCTACGTCGTCCTAAAGTAGAGATTAAAAAAAGAACCATATGTTATGTTTACTTGTAACATTTCTGTTTATTTTCCTAGATGTATTTTACAGTACAATATTAAGTAGTTTGATGCTAATTCTACTGATTGCCTACAAATCCCTGTGTTATTTTTAGAAAAAACTTAAAAGTGCAACACAGTACTAGAAGTTATTTCATGGGAACATGGTATGTCAGATCCCACATGTGGCCAGACTTGTAAGCTATTAATAGGATCACACTTTCATAAGTACTGTCTTACTACAAGGTAAAATTGCTCTCTAAAGACTTCAGTGTTCACAGGTATGCAGAAAGAATTGTTTAAATAACGATTAAATGAATTTTTTTAAAAAAATCTATTTTCCATATCTGTAAAATTTAATATGGACATATTGAGCATAAACATAGATATAAAACCCACAAAGATAATGCATAAGAGATAGCTGTATTTTAAGAGAAACAAACATTCTGAGAGAAACACTGTTACTGATTTTCAAATATGTAGGCCTTTGTTAATTAGGTAATTTCAAATAAGACATGCTTTAATTTTTATTGTATTCAGTTCTCCTGGAAAAGATTCTTTTTCACTATTTGAGTAGGACATCATCAGGGAAATTAAGATATATTTGGTGGCACTGTCCTCCTAACAAGGAAAAACCAGGCACAAAATCTGGTTTGTATGCTTGAAAGCATGGCTTAAATCATCATTCATCTCTAGACTTTTAGAATACCTATTTCTCTTTATTTCAGAGCAAACTTGTTATTTCTGCCTTTGAGGCTGTGGCAGAGAAATAAAGCTGCACCGCAGCCTGGCAACTCCTTGTGCAGAAGGTGGTCTTGGAAATCCGTGAGCTGTAGGAATATTCATTTGTGCCGAGAGAACTTCAGACAGCTAAAATAATCAGAGTGATTCTCCACATACAAAATGTAGAATGTTTTATCAGTACTGCAGCTGAGATCAAGTAATTTCTTTCCTTGATCTCCAACAAGTTCCTTGATGTTTCACAATTTATTATGAAGAGCTCCAGCCACAGAATATAAAGATACAAGCAACACCCAGGGAATTGTGCATTGCTGCCAGGCCCTCAAGTGACATGAGGAATTTCTCCCTATTCATCTGGATGAGATTACTCCTGCTAACCCACTGATCACAGGATGTCTATTTCAAATTCAAAATTCACTTCCTGATACTTGAAGATTTGCTGTGCTCCATTATGGAGAATGCATCAATGCTTCAGTTATTAGAGAAAATTACTCTCTCTCCTTATGCTTTTGAAAAGGATATGGCCTCGGATCCAAAAGGAATGGTCAAGATTATCTTTTTAATACATGTAAAGCGGGACAAAGTAAAAGTGAAGAAGATCAACAGGACCTCTACCACCAGGTTAAAAACACCAACCAAGCAAGCATTTTGCTAGCATTATCAGAGGCACAAGAGGGTCAACACTAAAATTTACTGAAGGATGGCAGACTAGCAAAACCCTTTCTCTCCCGAGGCAATCTAAAAAAGGTATTAGCTGTTCTACTTTCCTGTTCAAATCCATTTTTGCATTGATTCTACATACAGAAGCAACACCACCATTGGAAAGAGGGAATGATTTGCCAGGGGAACCCAACAGACCCTGGAACTGGAGCTGTGTGGTGATCAATTCATCTGTCCTCCTTCCCACGCACTCTCTTTCACAGCAGCTGCAAGATTCCTGTAGCAAAAATTTCCCCTCTCAGATCCACAAGCATTAGACCTAAGCAATGGACTGAGGCACTGCAATAGTGGAAGTCTGGCTGACTTAAAAATGCAGTTAATATGCAGAGCTCGTACATTTTTAATAATTCCTTCAGTCTCATCTATGAAAATTTTTATCTTCGTTTCAAGGCTATACACATTCATTAGGTACCATGAAGTCAGACCTGTTACTCAACATTATGTTACTTCGATGAGTTCTTTATGCAAAGTTTTTGAGTCTCTATGTCATCTTGAACCACTTTTGATTTGTTTCTGAAGGCAACACACACCGCTGCTTTTCTTTTTTTAGATTTCACATCCTTCCTAAGTATCTCTGCCTTCTTTGAACTTGACACTGAAGATACTGGTGATCCTACAGACAGTATATTTGAAGTTTTTTTGTTCTGTCTCCTATCCAGATCCACGATGTATCAGTACCTTTGAGAGTGCTTGGTGTGAACGCTTAGAAAAGGAGATGGCAAAGTCCATTTTGTACTTCTTTCCTCCCTCTTGGAGAAAGATGAGCTCATCTCAAAGATGAGCTACAAAAGGCACAAATGAGGTCAAAGATCCATTACACAAACTGCACCCAGGTCTGACTGGGATTACATAGGGGATACCAAAGAGAACCCAGGATTTCTAAACATATACACACACACAAAACACACACTTAACATATCATCAATCACAGGGGGGGAGTGTTTTGCTTCTAGACATGAACATGCTATACATTGGTCAATAGAAATCAGTACAGCAAAGCAAAATTGCAACTGACAACTGAAGCTCAGCATCAAGATACTAAAAAAAAGTTCCTGAAATCTCAAAAATCCTGTTCTTTTGTGCACATATTACATATATCTATGAAAAAACGTGTGTGCCATGACTGACCTTCTTCCACCATTAATCTTAAATCTGAACATCTAAATACCAGGAAATTAATTGCATAATGTGTTAAACTGTAAGGTGATGGCCTTAAGCACACTGTTTTAGTGCATGCCACAAACTTTGTCAAAACAGGAGACAGGGCAACAAGCAAAGCTGATGAACTTGCAGTCTCTTACCTGTCTTAGCACTGAAGACGAGCAGATGACTCTGCAGTGCCCAGTCTTTTTCCTTACCCTGTATTTATATTGCTCAACAGAGCAACTCTTGTCTACAGATTTGAACCTTGGCAATTACGACCTTCAGCTTTCCTCTCCTCCTGAGTTGAAGTAGCAAGATTGACAGACTAACCCGCAGAAGAATTAAATGCCCTGTAGGATTTTCCTCCAGACTTTTCCTCATTTGAAAGTAGTTTCACTCACAAAAACAAGTACGGTACCCTCTCCTAGACTAGTTTTTCCACAAGTCCTGGAATACCTCCTCCAGGAGGATGTTAATGCTGCTTTGAAATCCTTATGAAACGCAAATCAGAATGCAAATCAAATAAATGTGACTGCAATTTTCTTCTTTAAATCTACTGTAGGAAGCTCTTTATGTACTTCATACAGCAGTGCCCCTTGCTCCACAAATGACTATATGCAATACTGGGAGAAAACAAAGGGCATATGAGCTAGAAAGATATGGTCGAGATAATCCTTCCTGCCCTTCTGGAAGACAGTCACATGAAGCAACGTGACTATCAGAAGCTTGCCAATCTGTATGTCAGGTTTTTTAGATCTTTGCTGCTATTCTTCCTTCTTTCCAGACCAAAAGAAGAATTCACTTCTGGTGCAGTAGACTTTCTGCTTAATTATCCAAAGAATACTTGAGTCAGCTGCATGTCTCTCTAGGTGAGAATTCTCACCTGCTGGGGACATGCTCGACTGCTAGGAAGTCCTGAAAAGAATAAAGAATAAAATTTCCCCAATAACAAAGTGATCCAGTATTTTTCTGAGTATGCTTGTTCTTTATTCTGCTGCAAAATGATGGAACAAGTTGGAAACTACAGGCCATACTATCAGCTTAAGGTACCATGCTGCTCTAACCAGCAAGTATAAATCTTTGTTCAGAGCTGCATTTTCAGAGAGGTTATTCAGACAAACATGTCTGAATAACCTCAGAGAGGTTATTCACAGCCACAGGTGAACAACTGCAGATCACTTACAATGCTTCTATATTCCTTTAAGTCAAGAATCAAACAGGAATTTCAAAGACAGTACCCACAGAAAAACAAGTCAAAATCCAAATACATACAGAATTCTCCTACTCACGTCCCATCCACAAACAAAATACCATCCAGATCTGAGAGGCATCCCTGGATGAGCCAAACCTGCACGTTGCCCAAAGAACATACAAAGTGCCTTCTGAAAGGCTCATATGACCGCAAGCTCCTTTTCCGTTTTGGGCAGCCGGGCACGTGTATGGTGGGAACGCCTGCACGTTTCCACAGCCCTCTACCTTCTCAACAAGATGTGCACTATTGAAGCAAGATGTTTCCGCAGCATTTTAAAATACTTCTCCAAGTCATTCTTCACAAACTTGAGAGGCAGAAACGAGTTCATTAACAGAGAGATGAAGCCCTGGAGCACAGAACAACAACTGAAAAAAAAAAAAGGATTCAAGTAGCTGCCCCTACCCCCAATCACACAGCCTGCATGCTGCTTATAGGAGGGTATAGAAACTCCAGTCAGCTCTCAACTCTCCATTTTCAGTGAAGGAGAAGAGAACTGACAATATGCATTCCAGGAAAACCAGTCCTGGAAAAACAGTGGCTTTTGGCACTAGAAAGGCTTAAATCGTAGCCCTGAAGACCAAGCCTCAACACACACTGTGTGCACTAGAACCTGCAAACGTTTATTTGGGAAAGCGCCTTCCTTGGCCACGGTGTCTCTGCATTTGGCTTCAATGCATCAAGGACATCTCTTTAATATCAGTAGGAACTCATTTCAGCTAGTGTTTTACAGAGAAAGACTAAGTAGATTTTGCAGTCCTCGCAAAGGTCAACACCACATTAGTCCTCACCATCTGTGGCTGAATTAACTGTAGCCTCCCCTGGCTGCTTAGAGGTTTTCTGATAATTTAGGACACGAATTAAATGAAAACTAGTATATAACCAACTTGAGAGTCCTGTTTACAAAGTTTACACAGTATGTGCTGCACACGGAAATAAGCATTTTGTTACTACTTTAATGGTAGAGGGACCACGTTTAAATTCAAACAATGCAAACTAAAAATTCAGAGATCAAAGTGTCAAAAGCTTGAACCTTCAGTTTTCTTCTTGTTTCATGAGTGACTATCTTGAAATCACTTTCTATAAAATGAGCTCACCACCTTTTTTTTTTTTTTCCTTTTTGCACCAAATCATTTTTATAACTGCATGGAATTTCAGCTGCATAAAAACTCAATTTGGAAATTGCAGTCTAAAAAAACAAGGAACAAGATTAACACCTGCCTACTGATTGCCCCAACAGTCTTCAGAGAGCAGTGGCAGCAAAAAGTATTGTTTTTAAAATCTAGACTGCTGAGAATTTATACTAGTCCTCTAATGCCATCTTTTAGAAGATTATTTTCTCCTATTAAAAAAAATTCTCTCGTTTTCATTCCTTGATAACTAGCCTTCCTTTTCTTTTTTCTTCCTCTTTTATCTTTCACTGATTTTGTCACCTGACATATCTGATTATACCACTGATCTGTAATGTCTTTGACAGACTATAACTTTTTAACAAACCTTCAATCTTAATATTGTCCTGCCTGACATCAGAGTAAGCAGCGAAAAAAAAACCCACAAAACAAAACAGTGACATAAAATCTGGATAGGCAGAATACCAAAGATCTTAACAACATCACCCATTAATTAGTAGTATCCCTCTGCCATGCTACAAGACTTTTTTTCCACTCGCAAAAGATAAGAATCTAACCAAAACACAGAAAAACCAGCAGCAACTGACACCCTCGAGGGTATCACCAGGCAAGCACTGCTGAGGCCACACAGACCACACCAAAACCCTACAGGGAAATCATCAAATTTAGCCGAGACTAAAGTACACAGATCTTCTGTTGCTTCGCCCATCTTTCTAGACACGTACGCATGCATGAAGCACTGGTAAACAGTATAGTCCTTATTCCTTTCTGCCAAGTGAAAGGCTACCCCAGCTGCCACGCCACTGCAGCTGGTGGGCAGGAGGTCAGAAAGGCGCTGAAGACTGCAGGGCTGTGCTGCTCCGCACAAGCCAGCAGAGAAATGCCTTTCCAGAGGGCACCGCTCCAGGGTGAACACATCGACCCAACCCGCCGCGTGCCCCTGCAACTAGGGCAACCTCCCTCCTGCTCCAGGCTTCTCACGAAGGGCAACGCTAGCCAGAAACACCAAGGCTACAGAAGGCTAGAAAGTTTTTTGGGGAGATGGTAACTTCCCAGTTTACCTTAAACGGCTTTGTCTGAGCAGAGAGAAGAGGCTTAGGCTTACCAGGCGACGCTAGTGCTTTCTATGTAAACCCAACCCACACTTGACCTATTTTCTGCTGTTCTGAGCGCACGGTCACAATTTACCTCATTCAAACCCGGCAGCTGCTGGGCTACATCTGAACCAGTTAAGTCAAGCTTGAAGGCACAACCCTGACGCCTAAACCAGAAACAAAGTCGAGCTGAGGTCAGCCCTGCTCACACGTGCGCAGAGGCATGCCACATGGGAAAAGGCAGGGACGGGCAGTGACGCTCTCCCTACGTGCAGAGGCCAGGCAAGAGCAGAGGGATAACTAACCCCTTCCCAACAAGGGGCTCTGAATGCGTTGTTCAGAAAAGGACAAACATTTATAGATATTTCGGACCACAAACATTTAAGATTAGGGGTTATTTTCAGTGTCTAACAGCAACAACTATGTTTCCATAAGTAGAAAGTTAAAACTACAGGGAAAAAAAGATGAGGACTAAAAATTTAGTAATTTTCCAACTGTCAGTAAACTTAACATCCCTCCGGAAAAACTATCAACAATTTTTCTTTTGCTCCCCACTCTCCCCTATGCCTAATACTTCTCCCCACACACTCCTACTTTCTTCCTCGTTTCACCTGTTCAATAATTAAAGAGTTGACACTGATTTTAAAATTTTAATTAACGGGTTTGAGCATCATTGCACCAATTAGTTGAAGAATAACTCACACCCCTACAAATACCAGAAAATTTCTATTAAAAATAGAAAATATCCTATGGAAAAACAAAGTTAGGAACATAAATATACAGGAAAAAACCTGACTCGTAGTCCAATATTTTCCCTGGTTTTAACTCACAAACACAAAAATAAACAAGAGATATTTGCCTTCCTATGAGACTACTAATGCCACAAGTGAAATGGGCGTGCTGGAAAACTTCCTTTTTACAAGTCGGCTCATTATTCCTGTATCTGTAGATGAGAATCTAGTACGGAAAGGCAGAAAGGAAACGAGAGCAGAATACGGAACGAGCAAGCAGCAGGGAAGCAAGCAGCCACCAATGGAGAAGCAAAACCAAACCTGGGCCAGGCAAGTATTGTCACAAAACCACCTAAAAACTACTCTAGTGACTTCTAGAATAGTTTTGCATTTGAAAATAGAGATTAAAAAAAATAGATGACCCCTATGCTCACAGGTTATGTCACCCTCTCTTTGAGCAGCTGGGACAATCTGGGTCAGAAAAGCAAAACCTCATGGAGTGACAGACATCTCGTTTAGCATCTGATCTAAAGACTTCCCCAAACAAGTGGCTCCTACCCGCAAACCTGGTGGGCTGTCAACTTCCACTTAGAGCGCTGCGGTGACCGTTTGTACTACTCACATTCTTCTCCACATAGAAATGAATGAAAGGTCAAGTGAATAGCACTGCTCCATGTCCATCATCTTCCTCATTTTGATGACACAGCCGTACATTTGCTTTTCTTCTGTTTTCCGCTCAATCACATTTCCTTCCCCTTCCTCACTGCATGCTCCATACGTTTACCACCACCATCTCAGCAACATGCAACTTTGTCCTAATTTTGCATCCTGTTTTATCTACTCCTAAGAGAAACAGGGAGGGAGTACTGGTCCTACCCCACTCAGCCAGTAACTCCCACGTCACATGGTGATACTGGAATAAGCCTTTGAGTCACTTACCAAGCAACTCAATGCCACTATGGGAAAAGAAACCTCAAAGTGCAGACATTTCCCTGAAGCAAGCAATTAGCAGAGTGAAGTTGATGCTAACAAGGGGAGCAGTTAAGTGAGTAGATAGGAGAAAAATCTTTTGTATGTTGATATTAAAATTTAAACTGAGACCCAGACACCCTGTGAATTGTGAACTGCTTTCAGAAGGTATCTAACAACTCTCCAAATCGTATCAGCTGAAGGACACGCTGTATGGATGGAGGTATCTCTAAGCAAAAAAGAAAGTACATTCTGTTGATCAGCAGTTGTCTGGACTACTGGGCTGCTGGAAAGGCAGCCTAATGCCCCCAGAAATCAAGCCAAGAGATCAGTTCTTGCTCAGACACTGACCATTTTACAGAAGACACATCTTCCTTGCATCAGGGACAGCAGAAATTACTTGCGCAGCTTGAACTGGCAGAGTTGAAAAGCTGTATACCGCCGCCACAGATAATGACAGACCGGATAGTTCATCTTTTATCTCATGGTAGTTACCTCCACCAAATCTTTTATCAGTTGCATTACGCATCAACACAGTATTATTTGACAAGACTACTGATAACTGAGAGCTTACTGTATGAAAGAGCAAAGGGCCCTCAATTCAAATCTGCAGAAGAAAACTGTAAAACACTATCCAGTACGTGGCAGACTGACGACAGCTCCTAGAATCAACACCACCTCCTAGAAACATGCATCAGAGTATCTCACTCTCGTGAATGACACTCTGCTCTGTAATTCGAACTACCACCAACTTAGATTACCAGCAGTCACAGAGCTACCCACTCTCTTCTGCAAATATCCTCAATCCTATTTACCAAATAGGAGCTCTGCGAACACACAACTTTCCAGCTCCTTTCCCCCCATAACTCATTAGGATTATGGGCAGAATACAAATCCTTTCCAATAATAAAAATATCTTTTTTTTTTTGGTCAAGAGGAAAGAATACATCAGATATCTTCAAAATGTTCTTGAAAGCCAGCTTCAGGGAAGTTTGGTCCACTTATGAAATTAATGTTTTATTTTCAAGTGGTTTTCCACGGTTTGTTTGAAAATCTGTCTTAGAACAGTGCTACATAACAGTGTTGGCCAACATGCTGATCACATTAAAGTAGTTCAGAATAAAACACATTTCTGTCACATTTTAAACGAGTACCACTATATTTGCACAGAACTTTTCAAAGTTAATTTCTAATAGGATTTAAGGCAGCACTGCACAGAAGCAATGCATCTGGGTTGGGAAAACAATTAGCACATTTTCTTGCAGAATTTCATTCAGAAGAACAAACTTCTCTGGTCTCAGGGATATGGTGCAGAGACTCTCCAATCGTCTGGCTGGGCATACAAAAGCGAGCCCATCACTGTGCAAACGTGGAAATGCTGCCTCTGCTCCAAGACAGCATCAGAAGCAATGCAGTCATCATTGTGTGCTTTTTTTTCTGCTAAGAGCTCCGTTCTGACCTGCTGGAACCATTTGAGGAATTTTCCCTATAAATAACAGAGGTCTGACCAGCTGGGATGTATATCATATTTGGATTAACACTACAGCTCTCTGCAACTCTGGAGAAAGCAGCAGCTGTGCCTTTTATAGAACAGATGAATAATGGTCTTGCAAAGAGGAAAGATTAAATTGCTAATCAGAAAACAGGGACGTTTCAGTTGTTGCTGCAATAATCTCCTTGGGGTAAACTTAGGAAAGTCATTCAGTGTTTCAAATTGATACAATGCTCATCTAGTTCACAATATTTTTCCATCAATAAATCTACCAGCACACAGAACCAAAAAATTCCTATTAAAAACATAATTCAAGACTGAACTACACCACTTGGGGGTGGGGGGGAAACCTGTCAAGCACCATGCTTTAGCCACCAAGTCTTATGCATCCTGATATCTGTTTCAACCTGATTTTATCTGTTGTATATCAAAGTGGCATGGAGTGGTGAAAAAAAGATAGCAAAAGGGCAGAAAACATTCACACTGGGTAAAAACCCTGCCTCTATGGTTGATATATAATTTCTAAACTGTATGCTTAAAATTCACTACTAAAAGCATAAAGTACAAAATAATTTGTGAGATGCACAGAAATTAATGTGCTTCAAACCCACTTGCTCAGCAAAAGCAGACTAAAATACTACTCCCAGTAATGCTGGCAGACAGACACAAGAAGAGGGGGATGCAGGGAAAAAACAGGAATAGTTAATTTTAATTCCATTCAAAAGACAGGAAATGTTTGCTAGATTGAAGGGGGGATCAGTATTTACAAACAATGGCAGTAAAAAAACCCTTTAGAACTATATTTAATTATGTAGTATACTGTTAAAAAGAAATTAAGTTTGATCAAGAAACGTACTGTACACCAAGCCTTCTACATCAAAACAAATACTGCACTTCTTGTTTTATTAGTAAAGTTATTCCAATGTCTAAGAAAATAGTAAAAGATTCATACTTGGTTTTAATTAAAAAAAAAAATAATTCAAGTTTGTATAAAACTACTTGAGTTTCTCCCCAGATGTCTGGCCTGGAAAAGGAATTCCATATACACACCTGGAACTGCTATAGCTCTCAGCCTCTACTAACTGCAGCTTGCTGAAGGCTGTGGAGCAGTTCTCATGAAGCACTAACCCTAGACTACAGATTAGTACTTCTATTAGGTGTAATTTCAAAAATACATTTTGTAAGAAAAAGTTATAGCAGCCCTGAACAAAGCGATGTTGTATCAGAGGAAGGAACAAAAGCAAACAAAACCACAAGCACTTCATCAAATGAGCTATTGTGTTTAACACGTCAAGCTAAAGCTTAATTCTGGTAAAAACAAATTTCAATGAAACTCAGTTTCCCCCCTACCTGAAATGCAAGAAGGCCTACTCTTTTCTCTCCCTGGGTAAGCACTCTCATGCAACCACTGGGGTATTTTACCCTCACTCATGCTTCAGAGTTCCCCAAAGCACTAAGGATTCCCAATTCCAACATAGAGCAACTATCTGGGAAAGCAACAACATACTGGCAAAGCACCATCTGGTTATAAAGCGAAATGGACTTCTCTCAGAGCTGACTGTGTCTGGATTATGAAAATAGCGTTGGTCAAGAACATCACCTAAGAAAAATACTTTAAATTTTCACTTTTAATAAATCAAATGTGAAGACTGGGAATTTTAAGGACACAGAACCGAGGATAAAGCATCCTTCTCTTACTCCAGAGTGGTATTTTCCATGGGCTTTTACTGGTGAAAAAAGTAATCATTTCTGATCAAACACAGGAAGTTCCTTACCCAGAAACACTGGATGGATTTGTAAATTCAGTAATCCCAAGACTGCTTTTGAGAAGTACTGAGATACTCAGTGAAAGGACTTGATCTTCACCTTCAAAGAAGAAACAAGTTTTGTTCCATCTGTTCTGTTTTGAATTCCTAACTTTTAAATTACGTATTTCAATGCTATCTCCTGAAGTAGGATTAATGAAGTTAAGCAGTTTAACCAACTGTGATTTTTTAAAAATAGTAGGAAGAGTAAAACAAGTTTCTCTATGACAGTGGAAGGAAACCTGTTTTCCTATGGATTTGAGACCTAGCTCCACTATAGCAACCTCAGCTTATCCCAGGGACCTCACAACTCTTTCCCCTTCCTCCTCATGTACGTTCCCACAGCCTTCAGCATTTCCACCTGAACTCCCTCCTACTAACTGGAGGAGCCACACTATCTGTGGCAACTATGCCACCTGCCTCTTGACTGATGGCCTCCCCTCCGTGCTGCTCATTTCCCTAAGGCTTGTCAGATCTGGAAGAACTCCACTCCTGCACCAAACCTCGCTGAAAGAGACAAGAAAGTGACTAAAGCACTTATTTCTTAAGAAATCAAGGTAAAACAGAAAGGTACAATTTTATTCCACCTATTTTGAGAATAAAGACAGATTAAGTGCTCAGGGAAGCAGCTCTTTTTCAAACGGAGGCACAAATACAGGCTTAGGAGACACGATGTACATCTCCCTCTGACTCTACAAATGGAGGGTGCCAATCCCTCCTCCCTCGTTCCTCTCTCCTTGTGAGCATTCCGATGAAACTCTTCTGTCCCACATGTGTAACTGGGAGCAAGGACTGGTATGAGTCATCTAACCCACTTCTAGCTGGATGCAGCCTTTTGGTTCCCCTCACGTTGGAAGCGTACACTTAAACATAGATGTGTCAGTAACAAGCTGTTTAGACCATCGCTCTTTACAACGCTGCCAGAGAAGCCAGCTGGACTGCTTATGGGTGGTCCAGACACCAGAGACATGGGAAAGAATAGAGACGGCTCTTAAAGACAATGCTGAGAAGAGTTAACGATGCAGAAAGTTGTGTGTGCCTCTGTCACCCATGCAGGAAACGAAAGCGGGAGGTGAGGACATGACAGCCACAACCGCCAGCTGGCCGGCACCAGGAGTTCCCGAGCTGCTTCTGTCAACCTCAAAGGGTGGGACCAACCCAAAAGCTCCTGCCTGCCTGGTCAGTGGACGTACAAGTTTATGGGAAAAGCAATTTTCAGCTGCAGCAGCTATTTATAAGCCTGAAGTTTCAAGCAAGAGAAGTCTGAAAGATGAGTGCACTGTATGATTATGGGGTGCTTAAAATACAGACAGAAAAATATTATTTTATCCCTGTTTCAAGATGTTTAAAGTATTTTTTTATGTGTACATGTCATTACTACACAAGCCACGTTACACAATTGGCTTGCTCTTATGAGCAAACAAGTCATGAAACCCAAAAGCATCCAGGCCTGAAATAGCCAATGTCTGCCCATAATAAACAGAAAAGGAGCGTATCAGAGTTGCACTATGCCCTTTTCTCAAGCCTTACTTCATGCCATATAGAACTTGAATTTGTAACAGATCAAGTAAGATTAGCGCAGTATGAGATCCTGAATCTGAGGTACCTATTTCATGATTAGTGAGAAAGTTTATTATTATTATTATTACTTCAACAACCTTGAAGGTGTGTTAGACATTTGACCTGTCAGCTCTCAGACATGCAATGCACATTTAGAAAAAGAGCAAAGTACACACGCCTATCACTGTGCATGTAACACCACCCACAAGTGATTTCTCAGTACCCTATCTTTACATCTGCAACCTTCAGCACAGAGGTAGACAAGCAGACCTTACAATTTTGAAACACTAAGGCAACAAGGCTTGTCTTAAAAAAAAAAAAAAAAAAAAAAACCCAAACAAACAAAAAACACACACACACCAACAAAACCAAACCCCAAACACCGAAGAGAAAAGAAAGAAAAAGTTGTCCTGAAGGAGAATGTGCATAAGTAGGGTGGAGAGACTCCCCCATAGAGAAGAACTGAAGTGTGTTCTTGATTCATTCTTAGCAGGGTTTTTTCTTTTTTTTTTTCTTTTAGCCCAATATGCAGGAGGACTTTTTGAAGACTGTGTGCGCACCCTTCCACTTCCTTCCTTGAGTGGTGAAATACCCTCTTTGTAGGAAGTTTAATGATTGTGAAGGAACTTAATTTGAATTCTTTGCCCTGGCTCAACTATGCACATTTGTTCCAGTGCTGTGTGCTCACAAATCCTTTGGAAATATATCATCACACACACACAAAATGTGTGTGTGTATATTTGGAAATATATAATCTATCATGCACCCTGCTCTGCCCAACCCAGACACACAACTGTAACGCACCGACTGCTTGGGCAAAAGCAGAGTCTTTCCGGGTCTTTCCATAAGTGTATTTTATTACGGAAAAACATGATATAATCCACTTTTTGTTATTCTTTATTTGCTTGTCCAAAGTATAATGCAGTTGATTCCAGCTGCTTCAGCCAGTAACAGCAGAATCACACACTTCAGCCCAACAGTGCCTGTGACGGGTACTGCCAAACACCACCCAGACAAAAACACCACACTGATGAGGTCACACATACCATATGCTGAGCTTTAATGCTTCACATCCCCATCTATAGTCCTTCAAGTAAACTACAATGCTTAAACAAATTAAGGCATGATCAGCTTTGCTGCTGCTGAACTTACTATGTGTATCGTAATGAACAGACACATAGCTGTCACAGAATAGTACAAGTAACTTATTACAGAAAACCATTTCAGTTCTACGTATTTGATTTAGGTCACATTTGTAATTGTGTAGGCTTACTGTAGTTTTGCTTAAAATATTTTAATAACAAACATATTTGAAAGCGTGTTCAGTTTCAATCTATAGCAAAAGCCACTATAAAACCTACCACACTTGTCAATTTTTACTTAATCACAATATACACATGATATACTGTGAATGCAAAGCAGAAAAATATTAAGGACCTGACTTACACTTCACATTTCAAGACTATGTTTCCTACAGATACTAGTTTGACATAGGAAATGCATGTTATAAATTTTATGTCTATCCCTTCCTGCAAAGGAACATAATTTTCACTTCATTGCTAAGCAAAGTACCACAGCAAATGTTCCTATCTGCTTTCTCCTCAAGATCCCCTTGTCACCTCCATAAAAAGAACTACATGACTAAATGGTCTGACCATCCCAGATTAATGAATGAGTCATTCTCAGTCACACACAAGTTTCACGTAGACAATAATACCGTTTGTATCCTCTATGAAGCAACAGAGATAAAAGCCACCGGAAACAAGTTGTAGGTTGGTGTTTAACGCACCACACATAGAGAATCCAAGGAATTTTTATGGAGAAGGGCAGGATTCAAAGCAGTACACACATAAGGGAAAAGAAAAATCACATAACACATTTAGCTGTAAAGAACAAATTCACTGACAAGTGTCATCCTTGCTATAGAAAACCTTGTGAAGATATGAAAAAAATGGAAAAACACTAGTATAGCACAGCTGCATACCCCACTTTTAATAACGATACTCATCTAGCTCTTACAAAGGTTGTTGAACCTCTTAACAATTGAAACATGTTTATTTATGCAAAGAGCAGACATGGCATGGGAATCCGTGGTTCATGATTCCCCAGTGAGTCCTGCCAAAGTCTCTTTACTCTTGTTCTGGAAGAACCACTTTTGGTAACAACAGTAATTTAGTGCTTTGCCTAATCAAACTTTGTTTTTCCTGCCAAGACTAAAAGGATGCCAAGTGTGCTGTTTTCTTTGCCTTGAGCAGTTGTCACCTTTAAACCGGACAGCACCACCTTATTCATGAAGCCCTTTGGCCCAATAGTTATGTTAAGCAGCACTGTGGTTTTTGATCAGAACTGATCTGAGCAGAATTCATACCAAACGCTCATCTGCTGCCCATTACTAGTATTACGAGTATACTCAACGATGGGAAAAATTACTCAGTAGTTAAGAATTGTATCTGAAGTGAAATGGACTCTTCCCACACAGATTCAAACTTTTGTTTGTTTTGGCAGAAAGGTACTGGAATTTTAGGCACTAACAGCAAAATGCAATAAAAAAGTGTTTAGATCACCATGGTCTCCAAGGGCTTCATATTGAAAATGTACAGCCATGAGAGCTTAAACCAAAAACTAAACACATTTAGAAAAACTCAAAGTTAACTCATCTCTGCAAAGAATGGTTCCTCAGTTCTGTCTTCTGCCTAAAACCAGGTTAACAGTATTCCAGACCAAACAAGGGAGCAAAAAGGCCATTTTTCTTCTTCTTCTTAGAAAAGATTTTCACAGGAAGTTTACCAAAGATTCATCAAGGACCTGTTTTCATGCCAAAGAAAAGGAAGGCCTTCCAGAAAAAGGGTACAAGTAAAAACCACCTTACGTTAAGTGACTGAAGGCTAGGAATGTGATTTCCAGCATTAACAAAAAAGTAACAAGCAAAACAAATGAAAAGAGATGATCTTCCCACTTCAGGTATCTTTCAGGAGAAAACAGTCTCATAATGATCAAGTTAATACTTCTGTCTAACACACTGCTGGTACATAATTAAGTTAGCATATTTTAAAAAATAGTTTCTGTTCTCTTAAAGACATTATCATTCACTAAAGTTCTTATCTGTACAATTAACTCGTAAAACTTGACAATGAAATATTGCTAGCCCTGCAAAGAGATATGCCTAGGAAAGTAATTTCTAAAACTTCTTATAATCATTCAAACAAAGAAGTCTTTATTTGATGAAAGCTCAGTGTTATTTTATGTATTTACATTCAAGACCTGAGCAATATCCAGTTAAGATGCAAACTCTGGATGCCTTAGTACTTAAAAGGAATCTCTGTCAGCAGCCTTCTTGTTATGTTAAAACAGACAATTTCAGTATCTCTTGTCACCAAACTACTTATGATTGATACAGATCAGTAGAGCCTCCATCTCAGGCTTTAGTAGGTAGCTGTTTGCTCCAAGAGAGGGGGAAACAACTTGACCTCTCACACAGAGTTGCCCTCTATGTGTCAAAAATGGAGGCCAAGAGTGAGGGAGACCAAGCTTGTATCTGGAACTATTTTTCACAAGCTATTGCTTTGTACCAGTTTTTGCTCAACACCTCTTTTAAAACTGAAGTCGCTAATGCTGTTAATTACAGTATTATCTACCAAGGTATTATAAAGCCTGCTGTTCATATGACACGTTTTCAAAAATGACACCTTAAATTTGTATGCACCTTCCTAAATTAAGGTGCTTCTGTGTCCAATATTGTATCATTAAATACTCCCTGAAGTGAAGGACCTAAAACGCATATAGCATTGCTATGTTACTGCCAGCCAGGCCTGGCAATAAGATTGCTTTTACAAAAGGCAGTCCTCATCATATATTCAATTTGTTTTGCTCAGCTCATCTTGTAAGAAATGATCCATTGCCAAAAGGAGATTGATTACTGTTACTGGAATGAACATTATCAGAGACATGATCTTGATAGATCTCAGGCAAAGGACAGACGCTAGCACAAGTATTTGCTTTGTAAAATGAATCTGGAAGATTGCGGCTGGACTCTGAGGGTAAATTTACACTTCACAACTCAGCTGATTGAAGAGGTCGCTGCTGCCAAAGGAGGATATCCCACTCTGCATTGCGTCATCCTGAACCCCTCCCTAGAGGAAGCCACAGCACTCGCTGCACCCTGGGCTAATCCAGCTCAGCACACTAACATCACAGACTTTCTCTCCCATTTTTGAAAATAAAGGTTGTGCTGGTTTAGAAGGCTGAAGGCACTAGCATGGGGCCTAATAGTGGGAATTGCCCTTTGCAGCAGAGCCAAGCTGTTTGAGCAGCTCGAGTCATAACATGTAACCTCACCCTGACAAGAAGCGTTGAACTCATTTGGCTTCCCCACCACAGACACGCAAAAGCACCAGCCCTTCCACGAATCGAACCTCACTCTCCTTTCCCCAGGATTCTCTCTCAGTCACTTCTCTTTTTCTAGCTCTATATTTGGTATTGGGAAAAAAAAAAAAAAAAAAAAGGCCTCGGTGAAGGAGGAGGGAAGAAGGGGTGTCAGGACAAAATTACATAGCATTTATTCAGGGCCATCTGTTATTTCAAGTCTCAAAGTACTATTTCTGTATCACCGCAGTGTACCATCCCAGCCGTAAGAAAAAATTTATGGCTATTCTAATTGCAATCAGTTCAGCACAAGCTGAAGTATGAAATGCTTTCCTATTTGTCATAGAAGAGATTTTTAGACGGGGGTGGGGGGGGGAATAATTGATTCTCTTGTTCTTTAAATACACACACAATATATCAATGTGTTTCTAATTAGTGAAGAAGGCATTAAAATCAAGGATACTGGAAATTTTAGCAGGCTTAGAAACACAGCAAGAGAAAGCAGTTTTTCTTTTTTAAAAAAATAAGATTTTCTACTATTTATTCTCAAAAAATGCAGTAAGTTGGGTAACACTGTAGTAGCGCAAAGACGTAGAAATGAAAGCCCGGCTTCAGAAGCATGGATACCATCTTTTATCTACTCTACAATTAACGGTACTGATTAACCTTTAAAGGGGTCAGGTATTTTACTTAAAGGTGGTTCAATAATACTAGTTGCACAGTACTCCTTGACAGGATCAGATTCACTAGGATCAGATACAGCATCCGATATAACCTTTCACAAAATGAGCAACAATCTCTTCCAATAAGCAATAGGAAATTGTTCCTGTAACACAGAACTTAACTGTAAAATGCAATTAAAAATAAACACATGGATTTGAACTATAATAATTAACACATGGATTTTAAGCTAAATGGACAGTACTTATATACTAACCAAATTTCTTACCTGATAGGGCTGAAAGGCACTATCTTCAGTTATAAAATCCAGCTGTTTGTCCACAAGGAATTCTACTGCAGTAATTGAATTGTATACACTTTTTCCAACCAAGGGCTTGAATGTCTATTGGGAAAAAAGAAAAAGAAAAGAAAATTAACCAATTAAAAAAAGCTCAGCACATCAAACCCTTAGGACTGTATAAACACTGACGTAATTCTTCCATCAAAACAAGTTAAAACAGAATAACAATTACTAATTATGTAAGAAAGGAGGATTTTGTGTTTTGTCGTTTTTCCTTTGTGCCATTGGTGGAAAACCAGCTCGAAAAGGGAACCACACCATACATTCTTCCTTTCCCTCACTGAGCTTGAGCAAGAGCATTTACCACAGAAGCTCAAAGTACAGGAGCACGATTATATCTTAAACATACAGCTTAGCACGCAGATCCTCTCTTTCTGCCTGCAGGACTAGCTAGCGCAGTGGTAATTACACTAAGGACGCTGAAGTGGAAACAGACTGCAGACGTGAAAACGCTCCCCGCCTTCCTGTTCTGAAATCGTTCACCTTGCCTCGAGTCAACCATCTCATTTCCCTGCCCGTCTCTGCATCTGTTCTGCCTCTGCTGCCGGCCGCCCCCGCAGCCGCTCCTCCCTGCAGCAACCGGCTGCTCCGGCGCAACGGCTTCGGGGACGACAGCGCCCGGTCCCGGGGCTTTTGCAGCGGGGCCGGGAGGTTTCCTGCTTCCCCAGCACGCGGGATGCCTGCAAAAGCCAGGCACCGAGAAAGGGGAGCAGGGAATAACGGGCTCCTCGGTGACCCCATATGGTCTATGCCCGAGGCACCCTGCCTCGTCCAGGCGCAGCGGGATGCAGCAGGCGAGTGGGGAGGGAGCCATGACTTCAGTGTGTCTCTCCCGAGAGGGGACGAGCAGGCAGTCCCCTTCCCTGCTGGCTGGGCTTCCTGGAACAGAAGCGCAAGGAGAGCGTGGCCGAGCGGGGATGTACCGAGAGGGGATGAGTCAGGTGAAAAGGAAATCCCAGCGGATGGAGGGGAGAGAAAACGCCGCTCTGAAGGCAGACGGGAACAGCAAGGGGAAGGCACGGGTGAACAAAAGAAACGGCCAGCAGAACGAACATGCAGGATATAAGGGGGAAAAACATGGAGGGACAGAAAAAAAAAAATACAGGAAAGTTAGTCTACAGGACAAAAAAAATAGTAATGAGGAAAAACAGGAAAAGAAAAAAGCCCTTTGAGACTGATTCTAAATTTAAAATGCAGGAGGAAAAGACAAAGAGGAGAAACAAGGGCAGGTCAAACCACATGAAGCGTTGTGCAAATGCTACACCAACATCTGTTAGGATGCTGCTATCACAACGGGACATCACTAGCTTACGTGCAACACCCCCAGCAACAGACCCCAAGTACTTACAAGGGGAGGGCAGGATCACAGCCGCCTATTTACAGATGGAGAAACTGAGGCATGAAGCAACCCCATAACTTGACAAAAGTCACCTCACAGGGCAGCGGCAGAGTCAGTGACCTGCCCTCAGCCAGTCTGCAGGCAGCTCCTAAGGGATGCACTCAAGGTTTTATCAGACTTCATTACCTACTTTACAAAAGTGTTGCCTTGCGATTAGGCTAAATATAACTCAAGCGTCTCTGGAGCTTCAGCTTTGGCACTTGCTAAACAAATGAGAGAATACTTCATTGGAGATACTTGGAGATACGTAATACTTTCCAATAAATATATCCAACTCTACAAATGCTCAGATTTAATGTACTGCATTCTTGTTTCCATTTTATTTAAGGTTTCACTTCAGCTGTTACCCTTTCTCATGCAAGCAAGGAAAAAAACCCCTTATCAGCCAGTAGCCATCTCAACAACAGGGTAACTAGATGAAAGGGCTGGAGGGGCAGGAGACTATGATAATATGCTAACTACAGAGTCTGAATAGTAAATAATTATTTAACCTCTAATAGTTAAGAAAGGGCCTTTGCTCTTGCATCACTCTTCTATAATGGATCTGGTATTGCTAATGGTTCGAGTTAAGAGAGGGTGGAGTTCACATCACGAAATTGCAAAGTGTTGAGTGTATAAACTCACAAGCAGACAAACTTTTCCTTAAAAAAAGTCAATGTTGTGGTCTTTCGCTTCTTAATTCGCCCCCACGCCTTTGCATACACTGCTCTACTTTTTCCACGCTGGCTCCTTTCTAACTTTCTGTGCTATTATTCAGGTCAAGAAACTCGTTTCCGACTACAAACAGGACATACCACATCATTAGCCGAAACGAAACCATGTGGAATGCAGCTTGCAGTTATCATTCAGGATTCAGACAACACTACAGATTAAGGTACGTGTGAGCCCCCGGTTTATCTTACTGCTGGTATTAAAAGAACTAGTCCAAATATAGATCTGTGAGCATGATTATTTTGAGAAGAGAAATTAAATGCCTTCTCATTTGCTTTCATAGATCTAAGCCTCTAGACAGACCAACGCCCCCAAAATACGCATGTGGAGGATGCAAGCTATCCCACAAACAGAGAGGAAAAATATGTAAATATATAAAGCAAAACTACGCCATGTCACACACCTCCTCATACACGGATGGCTGCTCAGCCGCACACAACTTGAGATTTTTCAGACACTATTAGAAAACATTCCCATTATCAAAGAACAACAAAACCCCACCCTTTAAAAAAAAGCAGGCCTTCTCCAGAAAGCAAAGTCCAGACTCCATCAGCTCCAGGAGACAGGCAGGCCACCAAGGAGATATCCAAACCGGGATGGGCTAGGGATTTGAAAAATCTTAAGATGGAAGACATGACCAAACTTCACACCATGCATTGCACATGCACAAAGAAAAACAGACTAAGAGCACAGCAGGCAAGAGTCAGCTACTAGAGGCAAGCACGTGAGACATGTAACAACATGAAAATAGATGAAGAAGGTCCAACAAGCTCCTTGCAGACTTTCAGAGGAAGACGCTCCCTCCTTCTGTTCCCAAAGCGGAGGACAACCCTAGGGAGAATCAGGCACAGTGGCTGGAACCAGGGAAAAACTGAACCTCTTCAAACAAAAGTCTCCCCTTCGAACTTGCATAAAATTTCCTTTTACCATCTACATTAACCCAACTCTCTAAAGACCACAATTAAGCAAAGGACTCAAGCACTCAATTTTAAGTGACATCTGACTTCAGCGCTCTTCTAAGCAGCTGCTTGAAAAAAAACCCCACTTTTTTCCCACCAAGTTTCCCTGCCTGGCCAAAGGGAGCTCTATCAACACATACACACACTTTGGTTGCTTTGCTACCAAGTTCCCTGATACTGAATAAAACATATTTCTTACTCTGCCCCCGCCCTCCCATCTCCCCATGATTTTACCCCAGCTCACGCAAGAAATAACCTGCCTACGGGAGGCATCTGGCACAGCTCTGAGACTGAGAAGAAAAGTTGGTTTAGGAGGTTAACAGTTGGACTCAATGATCTTAAAGGTCTTTTCCAGCCTAAATAATTCTATGATTCCTGAAACCCAAACAAATTTTTAGAAAATATTAAGCACCACCGCTTCACAGCAAACAATCTGAAAACTATTCGATGGCATTCACCAAATACTTGCGAATACAGCGGATTACTCACAGATTGCTTTTTCTAACGCCCAGTAACACAACTCATCTATTTATTTATCGTTTCAAAACCCCCATGGCAACCACAGGCCCCGCTTTCCCGAGGAAGCAGCACTGAGCAAGCACATAGTGCATTTTTATCTCTGCCTAATGCAATTAAGCAGCTGTAGACGTGGTAAGCCGCCCCCAGCATGTCAGCAGGCAGTTCCCTGGCACTGGCCAGGGCTCCAGGAGCCGCCGCACCTCGGCTGTGAGCTGCTGACTCCCGGCTGCTGCAGCCTCGGCGCTGCCAGGCTGTGACACCCAGAAGGCTCACTGCAGCAAACGCTCGGGTTACAGCTGAGCTCGCAGCTGCTGCCCGGCTCATCCCGCACGTACCACTACCTCATTTCCCCCACTGGGGCTTACAGCCTGCTTAGCTAGGCACCCCACGCCTGAAGCCCGCTCCTCACACCACAAAAGCACATTTTCCTATACACACGTAGTACCTTTGCTTTTTTTTTTTTTAATCCCTCTAGAGGAATTTACACCGTAAAGAGAACAGACTTTTAAAAAGCTAAGAATTTATTCAAGAAAGCTATTCTTAAACTAAGACCTGTAACATTTTATAGGCTTTCCTCTTTAAACCAGAAAAATTGAAAAGATCATGTAAACTTAATTTATACGTGCTATTCAGCAAACTTTTCCACATATTGTTCTTTAGCCTCCCTGTTTAGTCTGCAATAGCGCAAACACTGGCACCTTTTCATTATGACACTTAATCATTCAAAATAGCTGTAGCTCTCTTCCAACGCCTGTTTGTTGCCATGGTTTGTACTCAAAGGCAGAACTACCGAGCGGAAGATAATAAAGCAGATTTGACATAAAAATCGAGCATCGAGTTTTCTCATTTGCAGACCACTTTGCCTGCGTTCCGTAGAGAAGAGCCCGTTTCCAGCCAAGGCGTTATTCCGGGCGGAACTCTCCCAGCCCTTCCCCGGAGGGGGTGTCGGAGCCCGCAAGCAGAAGGAAGTAACCGGCGGGACGCGGGTGCGAAGCGCCCCCGCAGAAAGAAGGCACCACCCGCCGGGCCCCCTCCCCACCGGAGGCGGCGGGGGTGCCGCATGGCAGCGCGCACCGCGCTGCAACGATTATCGCAGCTGTTTGGTAACGGCGGGCTCCTTACCGCTAACGCCTGGACAACGAGCCCTTGAAGTTCAGCAGCCGGCGCCAACGGCAGAAATTTGGCCTCGCCAAAAGCAACAAAAAACCCCCGATTTCTTAAACTACGTTTTTCCCATTTTTCCGAAGGGCGCAGGCCGCCCCTGCGCGGCTTCCCCGGGGCAGGGAGGTGTCCGGTACTCACGGTGTCTCGGGCCCGCCTCGGCGGCGCACGGCCTGCATTCACCCGCCGCCGGGCCGCGCACAAAGCCGCCGCCGGCCGCGTGCCGCGCCCGGCTCCGCGCTCGCCCGCGGAAGCCCACCCGTCACGTGCGCTGCTCCGCACACCGCGGGGACGGGGGGGAGGGGGGGGCCACGACACCCCCGCGGGCCGGGGGCGCGCCCCGCTCCGCCCCCGCGGCCTTGGAGGGCAAACAAAGACGCGCGGGCGCCCCTCGGAAAGTTAAAATGTCCGCGGGGGGGGGGGGGGGGGGGGAGGGGGGTGTCCCGCGGAAGCGTCCCCCCTCCCCCCCCGAGCCATGGCGGCAGATTCTCTCCCCCCCCAGCCGATCCCCCCCCCACCCATGGGTACGCACCTCGCTCGGCGCCCCGCGGCCCGACCCGGCCCGCGGGACCTCCACGCCCGCCTCCGCCTTTGAACTCACAAGGAAAATGGTTCTCGCCGCGCCGCTTCCGGGTCGGGCCGGGCCGGGCGGCCGCGCCGGGGGCGGGACGGTGGGGCTGGGGGAGGAGGCGACGGAGGAGGGGGTAAGAGGGAGGAGGAGGAGGAGGGCTCGCCGCCCGCCCTTTGTGGGGCCGGCGCGGGCTAGCGCGCAGCTGGGCCCGCCGCGGAGGCCCCGGCGCGTCCCCGCTGCTGGGTCATGGCGCGCTGCCGCCGCCGCTTACATAAGGGCGGGCGCGCGGTGCGCGGGGCCGGCCATGGCGGCGCTCTGCCGGGGCGGGGAGGAGCCGAGCTGGGACGCGCCGAGCCGAGCCGAGCTGCCGGGAGCCGAACCGCGCCGAGCCGCCGGCAGCCGAGCGAAGGGAGCACGCCGGAGGGAAGGGGCGGCGCTCGGCAGGCGCGGCCCGCGGGGGCGGAGAGGCGGCCACGTCCCGCGGGGGCGGAGCCGTGGGCCACGTGTGGCGGCGGCCCGGGAGCGGGGCCGGGGCACCCGGGGGCCGAAAGCCTCCCGCTTCCCAGCGGGGCCGCCCCGCCCACGCCAGACCTCGGCACCCTGCAAAACCTGCAGCCTCGTTTATGGCCTAACGTCCTTCCTCCCCCCCCAAGAAGCCCCCACGCTGCCGGGTCTGTCCTTTGAAAGCCTTTCCTTACCCCTCCCCGCGGGTGGGCTTTTACAGTCAGCAAACGATGGCTACAACTCTGTCCACATTCGCGCACGCACACACACACAGCCGGGGGGTTTGTTTGTGTGTGTGTGTGTGTGTGTGTGTGTGTGTGTAAAAAAAAGGAAGGGCGGGTCAGGTATGAGCTCAGTGCCTGATTTCGGTCCAGAAGCAGCCAGATCAGGGGGCGGTGAGGGCAGCGACCCGCACGGCAGGGGACGAGCCGGGAGCCCTGGGCTGCTCCGCTCCCTTCTGCGCCGCCAGGTACAGTGAAAAGCCTGGCAGGGGCTGGTCATCCGAAAGCCTTTCACTAAGAACACACTTCGCCGTGATCAGCAAGTATTTATAGCCCATAAACTGATGCCAAACGTTCTGAAGCACAATTTTCTAATTTTCAGCATACAACCCATTTTCTCCTGCTGACAAAAAAATCCCCCACAAAATGTGTTTTCCTACTGTTGTACAGAAGTTAATGGCACTAACCAACTAGTTGTTTACAGTTTACATAAAAACATCAATTCACCTGAATAGTCCAGGGGGAAAAAAGTGCATGGTGCACTATCTAATGAGAAAATGGTTTCCAAACAGAAATTTAGCAATAATGCCTGTAATGCATTCCTCGGGTTTAGCTCACATACACAAGCATGGAAAGAAAAAAAAAAAACCATCACAAGGGAGGCTGGGATAGAGGCATTTATTTCCTCCAAACCCTTTAAACATAAACAGCTGCACATTTTTTATTTCATGGAAAAAATATAAAGCATGTAGTTTGCCAAGAAAGTATGAGAATAATGGGAAATCAATGCATGACTACCTCTCTGTTCTCATCTTGAATTATTCCAAATGATGTAAGCTTAAAGGTGTACTGGAATGCTATAAAATACTGAGCTCTGAAATAATAAAATACTTAAGTACAGTTAAAAATTAAATTTGAACTGGAAGGCTCTCTACCCACCACGGACTTTTCTCCAGCAACTGGATTTCTTCCACAACAGTTCGTGACACTGCGCACAGGGCAGGAACCAGGCTACCTGTATGTGGTTTTTGGACGCTACTCAGCCTACAGTCAAACCACGTAACTGCAAAACTGGGTTCTGCTTTGAAGGGAGACTAACAGAGGCTGTTTATTGTATTGATTTTCCCTTTTAAGTGGTCTTCCAGCCTGTCAAGCCCGAGGCTGCTGAGCAGCCTTATATGGCAGCGAGGCTGCGGGGAGGCAGCGGTGCTCTTAGCAGCCTCCATCTATTCCTGACCACCCAGGCCAGACAGTTGCTCCTCTCGTCTCCGGCACCCCCGTGCACAGCCCTACTGACCCCCCACCCCGCAGCCCCTCACCAAGTCTGCTCGCCCTCAGGGCTAGCCAGAGAAAGGCCACCTTCTGCGGCCAGCAGAGCATGGGGATCGCTAACCTCCCCTGCTTGCCCAAAACACACCCCTTGCCCCAGCCAGGCTGCGGTGGGGCTCCACTTCCTCATCTCCAGAGAAAAAAAATTAAACATCTTACTGACACCATTTTGACCTCATTTCTTTCTAATTCTTTCTTCTCCACCCCACCTCCCCCAGGGTTGGGAGGAATAACGCCTCAGCCGCTTTTGTTGGTACCGAGACAGGTCATGCAGTAGCAGAGACTAAAATGCATCCTTATTCCATGTTTGGGGCCACAGTTTGCACTGCCTTTACCTCTTTGGTGCACAAGTGTGCCTGTTCTCTGCCACCAAAGAGCAACAGGGGAGCCTGTCAAGTGAGTGAGGGAGTCTTTCACAGGCTCGGTTGGTTCAGAGGCCTCACCACCTCTAAAAAATAAAACTCAACTTATCAGTGATAGCTGACACAAGGAAATATCCTGAACTCAGACTTTGCCAAGTAGTCACGAAATAAAGTATTTTTTCCAAACTTAATTCTATACTTGTATGATGTTCAATTTAACTTCTAAAACGCATTTTAGATTACCTCCAAGAAATACTGAATATCCCGAAGACAAACTCTTACTTTTACCAAATTCATACCTCTCTCATATGGTTTCAGGGGTTTGTTTTACCATTTCTCTCAAGTAAGAGTCCAAACACTAATAGTTATTTCAGGAAGGGCAAGCAAATGAATTATGCCTATTACAGAGCACAACATACTTCATGCTACTATTAAACTAATGGTGCTGTGATAGCTGAGTGGTATGTAGTGCAACTGTCAAAGCAGGCAATCCTTAATAATATCCAAGACAGACACTGTTAAAATACAAATCACAAGACTGTCTGGAGGACAGGCAAGTTTGCCCGTTTGGACAAAGCTTTATTAATAGACCGCGACTTAGTAACAAAGAATATTAATACCCAGTGCAGCACCACCTATTCATTACCACAGAGGGATTTTGCTAAAAATTCTCAAGTGGCACCAGCTACGTGTGGAATACTAACCCAGCAACTGTATTTCCAAGGGTTTCACTTAAAGACGATCTCAGTGAAAACCCACTAGGTGGGAAAACACTTTCGAGAGCATAAAAAATAATGAAGTTGCTACTGGTGCAATGCTAATGTTAAGTACGCTAGGGCAACATAAAACAACGTTTACATCATTACAGCTTACTAAATTTACCGCAATATATACGTGTATATTCTTAACAAAACACAGATTTGCCACGTAAAAGCACTAATGCCGATTTTTAAATAACAATTTAAAAAATGAGTGTCTTAAGAGTCCCGAAGCCTATGGAAAATATTGTATCCAAGCTTGGTTATGACATCTGCAAAATACTACAATTTAGAGCAGCTTATTTAATCGTCACATTATTTTAGTGCTGCTTCCAACTACTGTTTGCTTCGCCTCACAATTGGGCCTGAACTCTGTCAAACAAGCCATACTATAAGCTTGCAGAACAGAGCTGCCTTTGTTCTTTGGCACTGCCAGTCCCTTATGGAATCAGGCAGCACACTGAACTGCACTCGGCAAACAATCCCTGACCTTCAATTACTGTCTTGGCTCGCTGCCACAGGACACATGTATTACTGGTAACACAGCGTGCCCTATTTTGCAGGTAATCGCTACAACTACAGATAATCACGAAAATCGACGGAAAAACACAAACATTCCCTTCCTAAAATCGCAGTCGTAACTTCAACTACGGCAAAGCGCTTCTCCGGTGTGCCGCAGCAGCACACCTCAGGCTCAGGCTCAGGCCATGCATGCGAGGATGGCAACGCTGCAGGTTTTGTATTTTTAGAGACAGCACAAAAAATTCCAGGTGGCGTATGGCTTCGCCTTCCTCTGCTGGAGTTTTCGGTTTGGTTTTTGTTTGCTTTGAGGCGGAAGACACGCCGGATTGTGCCGGCACGGTTTTGCAAGAGCTGCTCCTTTTTTCTTTTGTTTTTCCCCTTTGAAACACTGGCGGGTTTTTCACTCGAGCGCCCCGCCACAGAGACGTTTGCTGGGCGGCTGGTGCCCAAGCAGGGCTGGCGGGGCGGGCGGAGGCCGGCGGGCAGCGCCGCCCCCCGCAGCCCCTTTGTTGGCGGGCCGGGGCCGGGGCCGGGGCCGGGGCGGGGGCCGGCACCAGCTGCAGCCCTTGTGCCTGCGGGCTGGCCGCCGGCCAGCGCCCGGGCCGTGAGTCACTGCCCTTCCGGGAGGCTACTGACACCGCGCTGCCAGAAACACAGCAAGGACACTGGGAAAGTAAAGCCCGGGCAGAGCGGGGGGTTCTGCTGTAACCCTCCTGCCGTTTCTTGACGGCAGCAAACCCCTTCAACTGCAAACCACGCTCCTTCCCCGCACCTCCCCCGGGAAACCCATGTCTGGGATGCTGCCGGCAAGGAAAGAGTACATGTAGATACTGCAAATGAGTAAATATTTAAACTTTAAAACAAATGAAAGTTATTTACATCGGTCTTCATCATTTAAATTAGCGTTTTTCTACCTACCTTCTTTTCTGTGTATGCTGCCCTACATTTGCTTAGCAAGCAGAACTGTTTCATAGCAATACGCCTGCAGAAATAGTACAGTAAGGGCAGAGCTACGGTCAGTCTCACCTTAGTGGAGAAATTAACTTTCTGATTACGTATTTGTGCAAACCAACTGAGTTCAAACGGAGTACTTCAGTGCAGAAGCTAAAGTCCAAAGGAGGAATTAATGCGTGTGAAACAATCAGTACTGCTAGGGCTGCAACATGTAGAATAGAGTAACTGGCATTTACGTGCCAGTTCATTTGGCAAATTCTTCATTTAAACTCTCCTTTTTGGTTATGGAGGTGGACAAATCGCACTTGGAGACATCCAGACATGCAAAAACTGCACCAGGCTTTCTTTAGTAATTTTTCAAAATTGAGAAGCTGAGGACAACAGTGTACATGGAGGAACATGAGCAACAATACAATTAATACACTCGCATATCAGCGCTGATTTTCCAGTATACTTCAAATTAATCCAATTTAAAATATGGTTTCTATCTTTGCAATATTTTCAATCAACTTTTAAAATCACTTTTGTCCTTCCCTGGGCAAGCACCATGGGGTTTAATGCTGCATGCATCAACATGACTGTGCAATTTTCCCCATTACTTCATTCCCATTTACTTCATCATACCAGTACTGTAATCACAGCTCTGGGAATAAGCTCTGTTGTAAACCTGCACTATTTTTGTGGCTGAATTGGTGTCCCTGCTGCAACAGGAGACCAATAATCTTGGTAAAAGAAAAACCAGAAGCGTGGCATTAAAAAAAAAAAAAATCATCATTGTAGGCAATAGTATTGCATGAGTTTTCTTATTTGCTGGAGTTTGCTGCCAGTGTTTAAATGCAAACTTTAGAAACTGCAAATTTTGAATGTTGATAAATAATTTCAGACTAAGTTGCTTTAATTTCTCCTGTTACAAAACCCCAATCCTTTGTACAAATTCAACTCATTCTTTCAGGTCTAAGCTACCCAAATAGTATTTTTCACAATTGCTGCCCCTAGTTTCTTTTCTTCCTAGCCCATTCTACACCTTCCCCTAATTCAGTTTCTATTAGCAGCCTGTTGCTGACATTTTTCTCTCTACCTAACCTCTGCAGTATGCCATTTACAGATAACAAATCCTCATACTTGGAACCTACAGGACAGCGCTCTAACTCCAGATTTAAATCCAAAGACAAAATATTGAGCAGTCTCTCAGGCATCCCTTTGTGGATGTCTGTCATCTCAAGCCCAGCATTGCTATAATAGACTTGTGTTTTCCTATGCCCTCTCCCTTCGTTAGCTAGGCAAAAATGCTATGACTCTCCCACTCACTCAAATCCAGTAACATCAATGTAATCTTTAAGTGTGACCTCCTCTCCCTCACTTCTGGGTCCAGGTTACATGAAACTCTTGCAGATCTTTCTCATAAAGCTTATAAAACGTGTTTTTCTACCCATTCCCAGAGTTCAGAGCACCAGCCTACACTCATCCTGCATTTTGATTACCGAAGCCACCTTTCTTCTGGCCTTAAAAAATGCATACATGTTCAGATCCATTCAAAATGCTGTCACAAACACCTCCAGCCCACAATGTCCACTCTTTGCACTCCTTCCCCCAGCAGTCCCGTCACATCAAACTGCACTTTCAGAAACAGCATCTCCCGATCCTACTATCGCTCATTTACCAATTTCAGGAACAGCTTACTGGCAACACTTGCAAAGCCAATTCGTTGACATCTTTCCATTTTCTCCTTAAAACTCTGCTTTGCTGTACTGACCTCTGAAACCTTGACAATGGCTTGGCCACTGCTTTATGGAAGCCTCATATTCCCTCATAAGCAATGCCTATTTCCCATCTGCCTGTCTCTGTGTGTCATCTGCCCTTGACTTACTCTCAAATTTTAACTCCATGGAGAAAGGAACACTTTTCACTCTGCGTTTGTTCTACAACTCATTGCACAATGAAATACTGGACTTTCATATGAGTTTCCAAGTGTCATGGTAATATGCCACAACAGTCATTAACCTTGGGACTGGATTCTGTCTTCCACAAAGCAAGCACAACAGCTTCAAGATCATAATGTTCTTACCCACACTCCTTCTGCAATATTCATCAAACCCTTTTTAACTTGGGTGCCATCCATGTTTTTCAGTATTCACGCTTCTTCAGCCTTCTTGCTTCCCTCACAATAATGCCAAACTCCCTCCAACTCATATCTTGGCTTTATTCTCTTCTTCCAACCCTATCGCCAACACTCACAACATTCTTGCATCCTTTTCCCCCTGAACTTACTGGATGTAACATTCATTTACCCAGCCTTCCAGCCTCACCTCCAGAAAAACAACCCGACTGAGAACATCAGCTTCGGGCTTCTTACATCCACTGAATTGCTGCTCTTCTGATTCAGCATCCGGCACTGCCTCCCTCTCATACTTCCCACTAACCAAAGTTCATTACAGAACAGGACTCCACCTTTCACCCTCCTACTATTTCCTGCCCCTCTCATACTACATTCCCAATTGCCTCTCTGAAGCACATCTCACTTCCTGAGAGTCACCCAGATCCAGCTTTCAAAGGCTCCCTTTCTGTTTTTATTCCCCAGAGCTTAAATACCTGCCTCACCTTTTTCCACCTCACCCCCTGCATCCTTCTTAACTTTGATTTCCAGAGCATTATTTTTTTTCCCAATTCTGCTGGTTTTTCAGTTCTTCTGCCCTGCCACTCCCTCTCTCTTTCCTTTGTCTAAGGCATCTTATTCACCAGTTAGTCAGCTTCCTGTCTCTTAAATGGACTGTATTTTATTTTGCATTTTTCTATTTGTTCTTCAAAACAACTCAGGTGCATCCTCACCACGGAAAGCTCAGCTTCCCACTGCAGTTCGGGCTCCCTGATTGCTCAGGCTGCTGACAGGCCCTTCAGTCCAGGGCCACCTCCTGGAAACAAGCCACTGGCTCCATCAGAGGCGAAACGGGGTGTGGTTCTGAGGGAGCCTCACTCCAGGCATCACTTCCTCTGTGCCGGTATTTTCCATTCCCACAGCTCTACAACAGTATCCAAGCGACTCTTGTAATATCAAATGCTCCCCATATGCCTGACGCCACACCCAGGGCATGCAACATATTCTTGACATCATGCTATAAAATGGTGACTTGAGTAGGCTGTAACAACTCAGTTAAGTAGAAAGTCTCTACGGGGAGTGGACTCGGCTCTTGAAACAGAACTGGGATCAGGAGAAAAAGATACATTAAATAGGAGCTCCTGTTTGGAGTTATGTGGAATAACAAAAGCCTCAAAACCATATAAAAGGTGAAGTCTAAAAATCTTGAATAAAATAATCAAGAACAGGGAGCAGTATTTCAGAAGAACACATCCTGTAGAAGCTGAAAGAGGGAAATACCTGCTTCAGATTATCATATGAATGAAGTTATTGTACATAAATTTGGATTCCGTTTCTGAGAAGCAAAAGGCTCCTCAAGGCCATTCCTCCAGTCTTTACATTTACTCCCTTTTACTGACAGCAATGTATTTCACTGTTTGTCAGGCAGAATAAGAGCTGTGGAATAAGCACATTCAATTTGCAATATATTCAGAATGAGGGGGTTTTTAATGAATAGTTAAAAGGCTACAACTTCTATTCCTTCCTCCTTCTCTACTTCCACTGTCTCAAAAAAATCAGGAACCGCATTTGCCAGTTCTGCAGGCTTTCTATCTGGCTATCTCTGGATTCCCTTAATAGGGAAAGGCCATTTAGGACAGGAGAAGATTACTCGTTTTGGATTCAGTGCCTCTGTGCTCTCTTAGTCCCAGCTTGTTGGGAGTAAGGTCGTACTTGGACATTTCTCTGTGTTTTGCGATACATCCTTTTTATATCCTAAACACGTACACTTTAAGCATAAGAGTATCTTATCTTAGAAGTAGTATTTTCGTATTTCCAAACACTAAGACTTAAATATTAAGCAACATTGATGCATTGTGGTTTAACTATCTTTGTAAAAAGCTCCATCTTACTGAGACAACATGCTAGTATATACTCCTCAAAAATATCAGACTGTTCACCTCACCTTCGTGTGTCATGTAAGCAGGGAGAGATACAATCTAGTTTCAGACTATATACAGAAATATCTTTTAACCTTCTTAAGCAGTACTTTTTCCTGCTATGATTGTTTCCTAATAATACTGTGACTTTGTCGGACTTCCTACACTGAGATACCATTGCTAATACACTCGTTTGATTCCTGACTCTACAATATAAAAGGTTTGGGAGAACCTCTCAAAGACAAAAACCTTACAAGCATAAACCACTAAGAAGTTGAGGTTAAAAGTTTACAGTTGATGATAAAAAGTCTGATGGAACAGATGGGGTTTTAGTCAATGTATCCCAGCATCAGGATAATGCTGAAATAATGTTGAAACACCATCAGTCTATCTAGTAAACAAATGAGAAAATAACCTAGATATCATAATGGATATCCCCCCTCCCCCCCCCCCCGTGTTATTTTTAGATTCTCGCATCTGCCCTCCTACACGCCTGTCCAGTAGCAACCTTGATGGACAAACACTTTTTTTTCCTTTCAGGAAAACACAGGACAGATGGTGTTGAAAGTATTTCTCTCTAAGATAACAAGTTTTCTGCTTTTTATAAATTCACTCATCTTCAAACTGTGACAGCTGTGAGTTTAAAGATAAAATCTAAATGATCCAGATCTTGTTCATCTCCTTTCTCTAGGGTCCCTGAAAGGTCACACAAATATGTCTCACTTACAAGTTTCCCACTAAATGTGAAATGCATTCCTTTTCCAAGTTCAAACTTACTGGTATGTTAGAAAGAAGTGATGTACCCCTCTGCTTTTTTTTCAAATTTGTGTCTCAGGCCTGTATTGTCAATTGAGGATCTCCTGGATCCGTCTGTATAGTATATCAGGCAGTATTTACCTCCAAGATCTATTTATAGCACTAATTACATTCCCTCATTCCTCCCATACTAACATGACAATGTTAGTAGCTTACATTATCTACTCCCACTTAGTCTCTCATGTTAGATTGTACTTCCACACCCTGGTTATCCTCATCATCCTCCCCTGTATCCTGTTTGGTTTGAATTTATCTTTCTCCAGCATGGTTGACCAGAATTATGTACGTTAGTTTAAAAGCACTCTCGAGGGCAGCTGTACGGGGACACTAGCATGCTTCTATTGCAGGAAGGTAAGTCTTGCTCATCCCAGAGTCACACCTACGATCATCTCGATGTCACACAGCAGGTACGCAGACCTCCTCTGACTGGCCAGAAGGCTCAGACCTTCTCCATGTCAGTGCTTCTGCTGGATAAGCTCTCGTCTACATTTGCCATCTGCTCCTAAATCCACCACTTTGCGTTTTACGCAGTTACATTTTGTTCCATTTCTATTGCTTCATTTCGCAAGGACATTCAGTTTTAGTTGCATAAAAAACCCTCATCCTCTGTGTTAAGGGCTCCTTGTATTCTCTACCATCTACAGATTTAATCAAATTTAATCAATTAGTCCAAACATTTCAGTGAAAACACTAAGCAAGTCATTCCCAAAATGTGTGAACAACTATTGGTAGCCAGACTTATTTCACCACTACACTGCTCCACCTATTTCAACACCACATAGCTAACATAAGCCAATTCCTATCTAATTTACTGTTCACGCTACTAATCCCCATCTTCCTCTGATTGTTCATTCACTTGACATACTGTGGAATGCATTACAAAAGTTTAGATGAATGATATTAATTGCATTTTCTTGCTTCAGAACAAAGTCGACCAATGTTTTTGTTCAAGCGGGTCCACGATGTAGCTTTTCAAGGTGTTGACGAGAAGAATAGCCCATGATTAAGGGGAAGGGGAGGAAACACACAGTAGATATAACCAGTCTATTTGTAAACACTTGAAAGAAAACAAGACGATGAGTAAAAGCCAGCATGAATTTGAAAATAATACATTATGTCAAAGCAAATTTCCTTTACAAATAGAAAAGCAGACTTAAGAAGCAGATCTCTATCCTGACTTAAATAACATTTTTTACACTGCTTCCTATGATACACGTGGACATAAGCTAAATAGATTAAACCCAAATGAAACTAACATGGATGCATACCAAGAAAAAAGAAGACATAAACAAAAGAAAAGAAAAACCCAAAACATTCAGAAATCATCACTAGCTCACCGTCAAAACACGTATCTAGAATGCAGTTCCCAAAGTCACCTACACTGGGTCTGCTCTTACTCACTATTTTCAGTAGTGACCCAGATGATAGAACAGAGCCTACATTTATTAAATTGACAAACAACCAGGTTGGTGGGACTGCAAATTATATTGGAGGACAAAAAGACAAACTGGACAAGTGGTCTGAGAAAAAAAGATGAGATGCAAAAACAGTGCACGTAGGCAGAAGAAGTCAAAAGCAGAAATGCTGAATGGCAAACAACTGGCTAAGGAGAAATTCCACAGAAAAAGAGAGAAGTTAAGTTCCATTTATGAACTGCTATGAGTTAATGGTATCATGCTGTGAAAATGCAAACACAATACTGGGATATATGAATGTTAGTACAACCTGTGTTCAGCATTCATAAAGCCTCAGTTGGAGTACTATAAAGTGAGCAGAGTTTTGGATATTGTTCTTCAAGACAGGTACGTGCTCAAAAGAGAGCAGTAAAATGAGCACAGTTTTGGAAAATACCATGGATGAATACAGACTGAAGAGACTGGGAGGGGAAAACAGAGCTGGGCGTATCTCCAGCTATGAAAACAGGATGCTGCAAGGAATAATTTCTTAATCTCTACAGCAGACACAACAAGTTTTAATGGCCTTAATTTAGATTGGATGATCTCAAGGTCTTTTTCAGTCTTATGATTCTAGAGTATCTGCAGGGTCATTTACCTCTCCCAAATAAAACAGCATTTAGAAACACATGCCCAAATTAATGCTATATTTAAGTCCGCTTTTATTATGCCATCTGCCTCTCTGCCCAGCTTTCTCTGACCAACATCACCTACTTCATGGCTTCTCTCAACAGCTACAAACCGTTGGTCCTTTGGGGGCCACAATGCAAAAGGAAGAGTCTCAAGACCTCGCTCCCTGGCAGCAATATTCTGGGACTCTCAAGAGCTGTGAGGTAACACCTTCCCCTGCCTGCACTAATCCCAGCCTGTGGATTCCCACGGATGGAGCTGAACGGGAAGATTTACCTGCAGACCTTGGGAAAGGTTCTGGCAGATCATGCCTGACCTGAAGGCCACAGGCTGGCCTTCCTTGTCTAGAAAATTAGTTCTTCTGAAAGACAGGTATTAGGTCACTGAAATTTGCTCTTTGAAGTAGGTATATCGTATTTTACTACATTTTCTTTAATCTCCCAAGGCCTTGATTATTCCCCCCTCCCCCCCCAATGCCTTCCAAAGCTTTACATATTGTGAGGGCAGACTGACAGTCTTTTAATGGCTTGCATAATTCTTCCTTTCCCTCTCTTTATGTTGGCATTGCTTTCTCCAGTCATTGGTACCACCCTAAAGGAAAGATTAGCTAAAACAGTTACAATCAGCACTAATTCTTTCCTAATTCTGAGATGGAAATTTCTCTTGGTCTGAGTATTTTACGATCCTTAAGTTCCTTCTGGTTGTAGTAATTTCCATTCTCTTATTCTCATTATACATCTTGCCTTTTCCTCTGTAGTTACCATCATCCTTACTGAAAATTAAGCCAAAAATATCTAATGTTTTAGTTGTGTATTATTGTTACTCTCTATCCTTCTCACCACACAAAAGCTTCTCCTTTTTATTTGTTTTCACATAATTTGCAAGATCAAATTCAACTTTTAGAAACAAAGAAATCGTAATTAAGTCTTTCTTCCCCCCCCCCCATTGCTCGCAAGATTCCTGCATTAGTCTTACTATGCATCTTCAGGCTGGCTATTCATCCATTTTGGTCTGCAGACCAGGAGAACTCATCCGTAATCGGGATTCAGTTTCCAGACAAATTTTATGTATCTGTGACTTCAAGAAATTGAGTCCTCAGGCTCCTTACACCTGTGATCACCTTTGCTTATTTAAATTTGCCACTAAGATTCAAAACCTAAATTCCAAACCAACTTTCCTATATTTTTTCACGTATTTCAAACTCAATCAACTCATGATTACTAAGGGTGCAATTTTAAGTTCCACTTAATCTGATTAACTGTAAACTGCCACTGAATGGGAAGGTCCTGAACGCCTCACCAGCCCCAAGCATTCACTCTATTTCCTCTGGCAGCCTGATCCAGCAGAGCTCACCCCCCCCACCCTGACTCATTTTCTCTGGAGTCACCTTGCTGATGTAACTCACGCCTTGGCTGTGTGACTGCTAGGATCAGCTAGACAGGGGCAGAAAGAGTGAAGCCAGCTCTTTCAGCAGCTGATTAAGCATAAAGTGAAACTGAATCCTCAATTCAAAGTTATTTTCTAGAATAGCCTCATTGCTTTTCAAAATTAAGTCTGAAGCAACACTGATTTCCTGTTGGTTCAGTGACTAGTTTAAGGAAGAAACTTGCCAGCAATCACATCCAGGAATGATGGCCCTATCATTTCTTCTCTAATCTCTATCTGGGAAAGTAAACCACCTCATAACAAGCAACACTTATCTAACAACACTACAGAGATCCCTATCCCTATTCGAGTCCAACCCTGGGGCTAACAACAGATTCTTTACTCCTTCTGTCATCTTTCTCCAAAGTGATTTTGAGCCAAACTGATTTCGGTCTGTCCTTTTTACACCAAGGTATTTTTTCTAGTCTACCATGTAATCACTACTGCACAACTTATGCTTTTGTTTGGTTATTTCTGAACAGCACAAAGCATTTTAAATACATCCAGTCCAGTTATTAAAAGCATTCTACCATGCTTCTGATACTCAGATGTTTTATATCCCGACCTCTATCAGAAGCTCAGATTTCTCCATTTTGTTGTCCAGGCTCTCAATATGTATACACAACATTTCAGTTGTTTCTTAGTAACCACATCCCATTATCCAGTGAAAACCTTTCCTTAGCTGCAATGCCTGACTATCATTTTCCTTAATCTTGGAGTTCTTTTCCTTCTCAATTAGTACTAGTCTTCTACCCACTGGCACTTCTCCGTATGCTGAAACAGAAAGCAAGGTTTACCCGACAGCTCTCTGCTGAGAGCTAAAGCCTGAATGGAAGTTGCATAGGCTGCACAAAGCTTTTTTCCTTCCACTAAAGTTCCCAGCCATTGCCCTAGCCGCCTTCTCCAAAGGCAGTTTTTGTAGGTACTTGGGGGCAGAGTCTAACTGTAAGAGTGATTTCCTCAGGGCTCTCTCCTCCAGGGACCATAATTCCACTTAAGATCATCAGACCATCTACTCTATGTCTTCTCCAGTATGGTATGCACATCTGTAATCCACCATGGTAGAAAATTTGCTGTCATTTATCCTATCATGAAGGCTAATGATGGAGTCTTTCCTTCCCACTCCCACTCACATCCCTTCAGGATCTTTCTCAGCTTTCTCATTCTGCCTTATCTTCCCATTCAGCAACATCAAAAGTCCCACCAAGAAGTCTGCAATTCCTCAGCCACATGAGCCTTCCCTTAATTCTCGGATCCGGTTTAACTTCCAGCCTCATCTCCAGTTGCATCTTCAGCCTCCCCCCTTTTCTTTTTTTTTTCCCTCTTCACTTTTGAACTGTATTAGTGATTTCATGCATACTATATTTAGTCATCTTTATTAAATCTGCCATTTTTCAGGTTTCCTCCACTGTTCCCTTGATTATTAACTCTCATCTCTTTCAAGTCCTTGCCTTCAAAAAGGACGCACACTAACCTCCCTTGATATACTTACCAGTTACACAGCAACTACTTATCAGCTGCTTGACTTTTGAAACCTTTTCTCTGAAGGAACTTCAACCCTTCATTTAGCTCAGCTGTGGCTAGCAGCAGGAATCAGTCTTGCACTCAAGTTCAAATGCTGTCCATAAATTACATTCAAATCAAGCACTAGTCACTGATCCTCAAGAAACAAGATTTGCTTCCCAACCCCCTGGGAAAGGGTCCTATGCTGGCTTTGTTGACCTCTACTAAAAGCTCAACGCTTTATAACAAACTGGATGTGCCAAAGATGTCTGCTTTGGCTATTCTCATGGAAGTCTATCCAAATTTGGCACAGTTGGAGACCTCAAAAAAAAAAAAAAAATTGGAGTTCACAGATGTTTGAGAAATGCTTGGAAGCAAGGGGCTGTTTCCTTTCCTGGCAATCACTGTTCTTGACTAGTGAGGGCCGTGGCCTCAGAGATCTGAACAGAAAGTGTCCTCCATTGCTGGCACCCAGCACTAAAGGAAAAGGAAGACGTAAACTGAGGAGAAGGCACAGGGGGCAGGAGAAGAACCACCAGAAGGGTGAGAAAGAGTAAACGGGCACAACAGCTGGCAATGGATTAACAAGAATAGAACGCTCTGTGTACTACCACCACACATCCCCCTTCGAAGCTGGAAATGCATCTAGAAACCCCATGCAACATTCCTCTGTTTTCTACCAAGATGACTTACTGCCTTTTTTGTACCTGTGCCACAAAACCAACCAGCCAACTGGTGTGAAAAAAACAGCTTCGCTCTGTAAAATGCTTGAGTACTAAATGATAAACTGAGGAGTTAAGCTTCTCTCTACCTCACTACCTTCTCTCCATCACTGAAAACAGGCCTCCTTCAGGGATCCCCTCCTTCCCCAAATTGACTGGAAGGAGCAGTACTTTAATTTCTAAAAGTACTGCCTGTTCTCAACAGTGTCAAAGCAGAAATCACCCGTGCACTCTCTGCACTCTCCTCATCCGCTGTTCTGTTTGACACCTTCCTCTCTTTCCTGGCCTGCATCACTTCTGAGTACTTTTGCCGTTTGCAAGATACAGCATGCTTATGTGAGGATGAGGAACATTGTCTTTTTTTTTTTTGCCTTTCAACTTAGTATAGCTCCTGTAATTTTTCTTTTAATTCTCCTAATCATGTTCAAATTTTTGTAACAGTATTTCAATTGACTTTTTAAATTAAATTATTCTTTTTTGGCCCAACAAGCCAGGCGTAACTGATACAAAACTATTAATAAATCAGATAACAGCATCAAATCTAGGACTATTCAAAAGTTTGGGGTTTTTTTTACCCCTATTTAAGATATCTCCAGCTGTGTTTATTCAAGATATAAAGCAACCAACAGATGGAAATTTCAAAACGAAGCCTCTCTTTGGTCTTTATATTCTCATATCTGTAAAATGATTTTAAGAACTTTACTCCCTTCCCCACCCCCAAAGTAACAAGAAAAAGCTTTACATTAGGTAGGCATTGAGGGAACAAAAGAGTAACTTTCACTGACAGGTTTTTATTTTTCTCTGAAAGAGAGCTCTTTCAGATCAAGACCCACAAATGGAGCTAGACAACAGGGAAAGCACTACATCTCTAGGACACTTCCCCCCCCCCTCTATTTCCTAGTGCTAGAACATCGTACATTGAATTACTTCAGGAGAATCTATAAAATGAATGACCCATTTCTGGTCAAAAATCCCAGCTGTGAATCACATAGCCATTTGGTCTATAAAAAGCAAAACACAGAAGCTCCCCCTCCCCCTCCCCCCCCCAAGCTGTTCTGGTACAAAAAAGAAGTGGGGATGTTTTCCAATGAATATAAAAGGTAAGAACTTTTTGAGAAAGAAGCATAGCTATTTTTAGAACTACCTTTCCTTATGAAAAAAATCACTCTGGCATACCTGCATAGAAAGGTTTCATTTCTCTCTCCCAGTCATTATTCAGTCTCTGAAACAGTTTCTCTGTAAGTTTCTCTGTAACTGAGTTATACCTGAGTTTCTCTGTAAGTCTGCTAATCCTGAAAAGAAAGGGGATAAAGACAAATATATCCATGGTTTTGAGTTTATTTCAGCAGAAGTAAAGACACTTTGTATTAAGTGGCTATAATAGTGGTTTTAATGATAGAAGAAAATACATATCCAGTTTAGGGAGATGGAACAGAGATATTGTAGCTATGGAATATCTCTCAGATTCAAGTATATTTACAAGAATTGTGCCTTCCCCCTTACTGGCAACTTTTTCTCTGCCTTCAAGCTAAAAGATGACTTAAGTAACATATCAATGGACTTCAGAAATAAATACCTCATCATTGTAATGAAAAAGAAATGGACCACTAGTTGTCACAGCAGAATCTAAATTAGGTTTCCATATTTAGAAGTACCACCTTTCTTTTGAGGATAGTAACGTGCTTCAGTTGAAGGGCAAAAGAACTCATACGAAGTTGATACAGAAGCTCCTGAATGCAAAAATGGGTGGCAAAAGAGAGTAAAGTGAAAGAAATTTATATGTAATGATGATGAGTATCGAATGTAATTATAACATCAAAATTAAAACTAATCTTGTAGAAGATGGGAGGCATATGAAATTGGAAAGTGAAGTTTAACTAGTTAAGTTCTAGATCTGCTATTCATGCCATTATCAGCTTTTTATTTATGACCTTTCAAACAGAAATGAATTAAAACATTATAATGACACCAGATATCTGTTATAGTAGTAGCGTTGTAGTTATTAAGGTCTAAGGATGAAGACTGACACTTCTATTTCAGAACTGAAGAAGAATTTGCATTATTAAAGCTTAGCAGTTTAATTCCTTCTGTATCTGTCAATCCAATAAAATATATTAGCTCTTCAATAAGTCTTACTCCGTCTTTTATGCCACAAAAATATTGAGGATTTTTCTTCCATTGCATCCCCCACACACCCCCACCCCCAACTCTGTTATAGTTCAGTTACTCCTTTACTTTTGGTCACTGACACAGACTTTAGAAAGCTGATCCTCTGTAAGTGAAACACAGTATTTTAAAGTAGACTCTATGAGTGAAAATTACTCCTACTTCATCTTTGCCTTTCATTCCTTCTCATTTTCTTTGTCACTGAAATGTTCCCAGTCTGCGTTTATCAAAAGTAGTCTAGGTGACTCTTAACTCATTTATTTAGTATCTAAAACATCCAGCAACTCCACATGTTCCATTCCAAATACATCCAATTTATTTTAATTTCAATTTTAACTGGACACCAGATCCTCTAGGACAGGTAAGTAGAAAAAAATGCAACCTGCTGAGCAAAGCTGCGGTACTCAAAAAAGCTGAGCTATGCAAAGTGTGATGAACTTCATACTAGAAATTACTTTGATTCATACATATGGAGTAGGAGGAGAAAAAAAGGATTAATATAAAATATATTGAATTAGCCACAAGACTGCAACATAACAATTAATTAGGCTGGAAAAATGTAATTCCCAACAGTATGCAACACGTATGTAAACTTAAGATTCAGCCATATAGCCATAAAGAGGAACTGACCTGTTACCTAGGTGTTTAAACATTTAGCAGAACACTGGCAAGTTACTGAAATACTTGTCTGCCTTCTTGCTAAACCATCCTGCCAACTCCAATTTCAGTACACTTTCTTTCAGACATGATTATTTTAGAGAAAAAGTGAAACCCATCCTTTTTGTTCTCCGGTCTGGTAATACCTTGCAGCTCTACTTCTCGCATGTAAAAACTTAGACCTTTTTCAAAACTGCTTTCTCTATGAAGCACAGACACATCCCACTGAACTCTAGATTATAATAGTTTTAATAATATAAAATGCATACTTTATAGGAGTTGGCATTCTGCTGCAAGATCTAGCTTTTCCAAACAGAGAACTCTTACACTGGGCTAAAAATTATGTTTTAAGGACCAAAGTAGCTCTATGAAGATGGGAAAGAGAAAAATATACATGCATGTATTCATGCAAACTTTGCTGGGGAGGTATTGTGCCGCAGAAGGTAGACCATAACCTGACTTTTAGCAGGAGTACAGCAGAAAGTAGAGGCACAGCCACTCTTCCACATAGCGCTTTGCAGCAACGTGGCTGAAAAGCAGAAGTCAGCCAGGCCACAGTAACTGTGGTGCACCAGCACCCCTTTCACCATTGCTCCTTACCAAAGCATGCAGTGGATACTCACAGGCCACGTTCAATGCAGCTGAGAAATTGCAATGAATTAACTTTTTTCTTTTCCTTTTTCCCCAGCAACATTTTTGAAACCAAACTCTCACTCAAGAGGAGGACACTCCATACAAAAGGCTGGTGTCTATAAATGCTTCCTAAGTGATGCAGCTCAGATAAATATACTTTAATATATTTTCCCTATCATTTTAGGGATTAAAAAGCAGGGGCAAGAATTGAATTTTAGCCTTCTGATAGGTGAGTTCAATATAGAGATTATTAGGAGCACTCAAACCAGATTCTGCATTATGTGCAAACCAGCCATTTAAGCATTGATTGCAGAGCTTCCCTCCATGCCCCCTGGGGTGGATTGGGGGGGGTGGGGGGTGTGTGTGGGGGGGTGTATTCTTGAACATTTATACAGTCTAGATTCGTTCAGGTTTTATATATTAGCAAAAGATATCTGCTAACATATTAAACAATTTCTGTCTGAAAATCAGTACTGTTTCACGATAACTTCTGCGTCTCTAACATTTACTGAATTGCTTGTTAGTTTTTCTGCCTGTTGCACAAGCGGGCAGTGGAGTAGAGGAATGCCAATGTTTGAAAAGGGAAGCCCAGTTTCAAGATCCTCTTCTGTCTGCTTCAGAGCAGTTTTCATTACTCCTCACTCCGAACCAGGAACCTGAATGTCTCTCTCCTACCTCCAGCCTTGGCAGCAGCGAAACCACGCTCCGGCAGGGAAAGGGACCGCTTGACCAAACAACGCCCTATGAAGGTTTCCATGAGACTTCTCTATGTTTTAGAAACATTTTGCCAAAAAGTGCATTTCTGTGGCTACCTCAACCATCTAACAATGCATGATGGTCTAATCCAATTTGGCTTACTAATTTAAATGGACTTAGTCGGAAACAAAAGCTATTTCTACCTCTACCATATTATTACAGCTGACTGGGGGGAAAAACCCCTTGCATTAGAACAAGGAGTATAATTCTCCACAGCACAAAGTACTGAATTTTAGAGGGTATCAGCCATCAACTCTGAAGTCTGTACAGTCTTCAGTGAAAGGCAGCATTTAATCCAGAGAAAACAGATTTTTATACCAAATTTTGCAAAATAATTTCCCATGAGTAGTGTTTTGACAGTTACCACATTGAGACATCTGAAAATTACTATAGATTTCCCACACCGAAAGTAGAGCCTAGATGACCATCTATTTCAGAAGCATTCAGGTTTGTTAATCAAATGGTCCAATTCTCATATTTACAAAGAAAAGGGGTGAAATGGGACCAATCAAAACTTACTAAATTAAGCATTAAATTTATTTTTAAAAATAAAATTATCCCATAATATGTTTTCTTCTAGGTACCACCAAGTTATAGTAAATGTTAACTTTTTAATGGTTAAAGTAAGAAAAAATTATGCAGAAAATCCTTGCACTTATTAAAATAAAAGGCCTATTGTGTTATAGTGTCAATTTAGCTAGCTGAAACTCATGTATGTGTATAAGTGACTTTTTTTTTTTCCCTGTAATAGATTAAGAAAAGAAGATACGTTGTATTGAAGAGCAATAAGCATGATTAGCTGCTTCTCAGAAAAGCATGCCTGGAAAAAGATCTGTTCCTATACTACAGAACCAACATAGGTCTGGGAACAGGTAACCAGATGAATTTTTTTGCACATACTGTATCAATAAGCTTACCATGTAAATATATTTGTATGATAAGCAATTAGAAAGAAACTAACTTCTGCCTCAGATAATTTTCCTTAACTGTAGGTTATCTACTTCCTTACTCTTAACAGAAGTGATTGAAAACAACTGTGGTACATTGGCAAGAGTCTGTCCATGAAATTCATCTATTTACACTAGAGTAAATAGATGACAAAGTTAGCAGAAGTAGCTGACTGATGTAGCCAATATATTCACATTTCCTTAGAGCCAGACTGAAGGAACTGCAGTCGTGCCTGCGTGAACCTGCTAGTTTGATGCCAGAGCACAGTCAGGAACAAAACCCCACACTTGGCCCTGCGCGGCACTGGGAACGCAAACCGCACGCCCACGAGAGATCCACGCCAGGCGTGCTCCTAAAGGAGCTCCCACCATCCACTGGGAGCTCCGGCCTGGAAGATGAGACAACAGCAGTCCAGAGAAAATGTCCAGAGTATGCATGGTGAGGGCATCGCACCCTGCCCATCTGCCATGCTGCTCCACATCATTTGCTCCAGTAGGCATAGCCTGCGTTACAGCCAGGCTCTGATGCTGTGGCTTATCACCGTAGGGTCACAAGCTGCTCTACATTCCTAAAACTGCCTTAGTAAGTGCTTCTCTCCTACAGAAGCAGAGACAGCATCACGGAGCCCTTATGTCAAACATATCAGCAGCCCTCCTCTGTTTGCAAGTAGCAAAAATTAACATCCTTTTTACGAGCACACTTTTGATGTGAGGAAATCTTAACCTTATCGCAAAGGCCAGGAAGACCTGGGCTAGGCTGGTAAGCAACTACACATTTCTTTTTCTTACAAGAAGTCTTCTGTTGGACTGGTGCTGGCAAGGCTCCCTGAGAAGTCATGTGTTTTGGCATTTACTCTTTTATTGCAGTATATGGTTCCTCTTATAACTTCCCAATCTACTGCTTCTGCTTCTCTGAAGAAGCAAGCAGATGTCCCTGTATCTGTTACATTCACACCACGTTTCAGGACTTCATTTCCAAACATGAGGGTTTTTTTTCAGAATTATTAAAGGAAAAAAAAAAAAGAGTTGGTCTTCCTCAAAACTGCAGGTGTGAGGTAGCAGACCAAAGCACTACCTGCATCAGCCCTTCACGTTTCTCTAAGTTCAGAGAAACCTCTTCCAGCCCCACAAAGATCATCACCCCCGCTTGAGAAACCTCAAACATGAGAAATGTTCTGACAAAAGCAATCCAGGGTGGGGCTGGAAAAAACACAGCTTTTAATCACAGGTCTCAACACGCAGAGTTGCTATCAAAACATCCACACTACTATCAGAAAACACAAAACATGCCAGGTGGATGTTTACTTATTGTACATGTGAAATTTTAAGTGGCTGGTATAGTTTATCCAGTGCTGATGATCTCAGTGCACACACTGCAGTAGCCTGCAGATCCTCGCATGAATTGCACAGCCTGGCTTCTGGCACGGGAGATAGCCTGGGGCTCACCTGGAGAGCTCTACCTAAACATCTCTGGATTTGCACCTTGTACCCACCCAAGATGATGAAAATTTGTTTCCTTCCACCATAACACACATAAAACCCTAACCAGTGAAAACGTGGTATGTTTGAGTGTTTAAATGAAGAATGTTTAAACATAGAGGCATGATTCAGGTGCTGCGTAGTACTCCTAGTGTATTCTTTCAACGCGGGTGCTCAAATTTATATGGGGATTTTTGAAGTATGGAAGTGTAAGCAAGGACTGCCTAATGTCGTGTCTCAGTTTATATCTCAGGCTTCAAAATACTGACCTACAACATAAAAGCTTAATCCATATTCCTGTTATTTGAGAACATTCAGGGGGGGTAGATGAAGGCTGAAGATGACTGCCAACAAGTGCATATGGGAAGATCACAGACTACCAAACTGAAAACAGCTTACAAAAGACTTTACTCAGGAAAGTTTGCAGCAGTATCATGTTATTGAACTACCCTGAACTTTTGATTTTTTGCAAAAGTAAAAACTGCTTCCCCATATCAATTCTCTCAGTACCTGAGATTTCAAGCCCTCTTTTTGGCAAGGCTTTGTCGCAGCTAATGTGGTGATCAGGTTAGCTGGTACCTTCTTCATCTGGCATCCCCACTAATTCTTTTGCCTTTTCTGATGATTGCGAAGCAGTTGATTCCACATGTCTATTAACAGGGACTGACGGCAGGAAGTTGTCTTCAAGTAGCTCCATTTTTCTCTTGAAGGCACACAGAGTAGCATTGGATAATTGTACATGCAAACCAAAGACTCTTTCATACGAAGTGCCCAAGCTTGATTAGGCTCTGTGTGTACAAGGCCATCAGGGAGGTAATGAAACACTAGTTTTATCTCTGTGCCTCACAGACATGTAAGTGGTAGCCCTCAAAACAGGCTGAGATATGATGACTTTGAAGCTAAACCTCAGTAACAGCTTTATTGTTTGGGGTTTTTTTTCTTGCATAGACTAAATCAGGCTAGGAGAGAAAAGTTACCTTGCATTTCCAAAGAGCAAAATAAACCATATCTAAATGTAGGGATTACATGGATTTCCTGCCAAAACCATGAAAATCACAAACTGAAAACTAAGGATTATTTTGTCTTGCTGTATGGGTTTGGGTTTTTTTTCCTGGTAAAGTATGCTCTAACTGGTCACAAAAGATTTGGATGAAACTTTTATTTGTCAGAAAGTCACTCACAGATACATGCCATGCTTTGGAGTCTTAGGTAAGAAATACTTTAGGCTAACAAATACCCACGGCCATGCATGACAGCTAATTCTATGGAATTAAAGCTGAGATGATCATGAGGGGGCTGGGGAGAGTGATGGGAGTTTACAACTGAGGCAGCTGCTGAAGCAATGCTAATCAACTTCTGATGCTAGTAAGGGGAAGCAAAGAAAACTGTGAAGGCCCAGAAATTTGACTTTACAGCTTCTTTTCTTCGTGCTGTTAACATCGTCTATCCGGTCTTCATTGAGGAGGATGAAATCACTAGAGAGAGTTGTTCACTTTAATGCAGGGGCACAAGAGGGCATAAAGAGAAACTTCCAAGAGGGCTGAGACTTGAAAAAGGCATGTCAAAATGGAACAGCATAATTCCCTCTCTGACCACACATATAGCTCCCTAAACCACATCAAAGGTTGTTACAAGAAAAAAAAAAAAATCAGAAACCTGAAAGGAAAAAAAAAAAAAAAAAGAATTATTTCCTAAAGAAAGTAGCCAACAAAATCTTGTCTAAGTAGTGTATAATAGCAGAAGGAATTGCTAACTACTGTTATTCCCATCTCTTCCTTCACAAGAATATGAGCAGTGATACTAGGTCAGACTAGGTCACTACCTGGGTTTCAGCAATTCCCCCACACGCACTTTTCCCTCCTCAAAAACGGAAAGGGGCACACAATGATCTAGCAGCTACTGGCAAACAGTGGTTTACAGACCGACTTCCTGAGCCAGAGTCTGCATCCTATTTCATCGTCCTCTCCCTGAGTCAGCATAACCGCTTGCCATATCCATGTACAGTTTCTACCACCATAGCACAGCATTCGGTGGCAAGGGCAACATGGCAATAACTTTATTATTCCCTTTGTGGATAAAGTATTTCCTTTTGCTTGTTGTGAACCTGCTGTTCCAGTGTTTCACTGGGCATCCATTGGTACTTCAAGGCAACCATTTTCGATGTGCTATCTCAATAGCATTCATTGCCATACAAAAGTCTGCACCCCACCATCAGCCCTCTTCCAAGCTAGAGAACACAAGCCCATTTAAGACTCCTGAGGAGAAGTTACTACCTATTCAATATTTTCTTTTGACCCTCTTTACTTTTACAGTTCTACTATACAATCCTTGAGGTAACCAGACTGCATTCACTATGCCAGGTAGACATGCACTGTTAGTTTGTTTCTACAGTGACATAATTTTTGGGTTTGCTTTGTCCTTATTCTTACCCTTTTTCTATTGTTTGATGCTATTCAGCTGATCACTAGAGCTAAAACCAAGATGGAAATAGCAAGCCACAGTTAAGGTCAATTAAGGGCACGTGACCTCTACCTGCTCTTTAGAATCATGCTAAAACACTTGGTAAACAATCAAGTGTGCATTTAGACTTCATTATTTTGGAGAGCTAGGGGTATTCCAGCACCAAAATAAGTTTTTTAAAAATGTTATAATGCATTTCTGAATGAAAAGAGCTTCACAGAGAGACTTACATCAAAGTGGAGAGTTTGACAAAGGGATTTCCTCATTTTATGGAATTCCAAGTTCATAAAAATTTGAAATTGGAAATAATGTTATTTTAGATTAACAGCTGATCTACCAGGGCATTGTGTTTCCATTAGTAGTTGACACTGTCAACACTTGTATGACATCAATTTGTGCCTCATTGGGGAGATGGGTACAAGCCAAAACAACAAAACATTTTAAGTTGACAGTGTTATTCTAGGGTCCTGAAACAAGCTTGCATTTGTAAAGATCTATATTATTTGAGAAAAAAGGCTGTAGTAACAGTTTTCATTCCCTTGTTACTGACAGTAGTTAAAAAAGAGGGCATAGATGAACATTTTTAATGCATTTATTTTATGCATTTTAAAAAACCTGAAATAATTTTTGCCATACAAAAGCTTTATTTAAATTTACTGTAAAATCTTCGTAGTCTTACAGACAAAATATTAGAAGAAAACATTAGCAAGACAAGGCTTATAGGGAGAGAGAGAGAGTATCAAAAGATATGACTATAAAAAGATGGTAGGCCAACTGATGACTTAGGAGGATATCTGCAAGCATACTGTATCTTTAGACCACCAGAAACCCATACCTCTTACCAGAGAAAAAGCCGTACTTTTTCCAGTTTCATTATTTTATTTCACAAAGTCTTTGTGTGTTGATAAATCACACCTCGGTGTCCTGCACAAACACCAAACCAGCATTTTGAATCATTGCCTTGGGTGAACTTCACATGAAAATACTTCCTGAGGCTGTTCAAAAGGATGTTTGCCAACGAAGCAGCTTGTAAAAATGCAGACTGAGCAGGAGAAAGCTATACTGATATTATTTTCAAGATCACACAAAAGACCCCTATACACTTCAGCCAAGGAAGAGAAAAATTTCCTTTAGGTTTCCTGAACATTTAAAGACAGCATTTATAAGGTTCTAGATTGTAATAGTGCATTCTTAATGGCAACAACATCTCATCAAGCACCTATCAACAAATCCCTTTTGGTCAGAAAGGGAGACACAGGTATTGTATTTTATTCTCCAACAATAGCTTTTAGTATAAAGAAAACTATTTTTTCTTTTCAGAGTTTAAAAGCATGCTTGAATTCTGTGCTATACTGGCATAAAACAATCAATTGACCTGACTTCAATATCATCTGAACACACAGCATTATTGATACGAATTTTTATATAGAAGGAAAACAAGGTATGGCTGTCTTCATAATTAATGCTTTTTAACCAGAAAACTATTTTGGGCATTAGAAACTAGAGCAGAAATTATGTTTGAGGAGTACTAGGAATAAGCCTTATATAATTCTTGACCTAAAGTAAATATTTAAAAAATGATGCTTATATTAAAAAGGTACCTGATCATTTCTATTTTTATAGCATCAGTGATAGAACGGAAGAACTCAATTCCTGATTAACATTTAATATACCATATATATATATAATTTTTTTGAGTGCAACAAAAAAACATTAAAAATCCATACTCTGAATATATTTTTTTAAGTATTTAAAGTACTTTTACATAGAATAACTGAAAGAGACTCCAAAGTCTTTCACATAACATAGAATTTCATCAACTATTCTCAGCTACAGTTATTAATCTCATATAATGCTTTCTGCCATATTCCACCATAGTATTTTGTAGAACTCCACAGAAATTTTCTTTTTCACCTTTTACCCATCCTAGCTATTAAGTAAACTTTTCAGTTTTTAGGAATAAGCATGCTCTGGACAATTCCCAGCATTAGGCGCAGGATAATGGGCAGAACGGAATATAAAGATACATCTGCATTATTTAAAATTTAAAAATATTCAAGAGTTTGAGAATGATGGAAAATGCATAGTGAATCACTAGGCTCCAGATAAGGACAATCTTACACTGTTGACAGAAAAACTGGTGGGTCATCTATCAGTTGGTTTTCGAGAAATGACCGAGAAAGAATATTGGGCATAGATACTGTCATCCTTTCATTACATACACAACTTCAATGACATTTTTATTCAGTTAAGAGAAAAAAATTCTAAAGTTCAGGAACAGAGGATTGAAAATTTGCACAGGCAACTTAATTCTCCAGCCTCATCCACACACAGGAAAACAAAATGTTTTCCAATTTTTCAATGGCTGACTTTGCAACCTGAATAATGGCTTTAAAAGTATGAGTTGTTTGGTTTGTGATCTCCTAAACTCAAAACAGAAACCGATACTACGGAAACTCCATCATGTGGTAGTATACTGACCTCACAGAGATCACAAGTCTAATCTGAACTTTTATATTTCACTTACCAACCAAATGAAGTGAATGAAAGAGCAGCAGGCATAAGGGTCCCTGGCTGGAACTATAGGTATTCTCTTACTCTAAAATATTCTCTCTTCTAAAACAAAATAATAGCCTGAGATGAGTTCTTCTTGAGCTTCCAAAACTGAATACCAAGTGTTTCGCTGCTCAGAAGCCAAGCAGCTATGTTCCTCCCAGTAACTGCTGAACCAGAAACACTGGCAGGCTGCCACAGAATACAAACCCAGAAGACCTTGCTCAAAACCAACCTACCTTGTCAGATGCCTTTTGAGCTAAGGAGCCTAAAAACCTGTGCTGCAAGGCAACCACAGAAGCTGGAACAGTTTTTAACACAAGACTGTTCAGACCAGTCCCTAGAAGGAGATGAAAGACTATGTAAATGAGCGTCAATTATTTGGTAGACAAGTTTTGGTACTCAGGATTCATAGGTTTTATTTTTAGTTCTGAAAGGAAGTATGCTTTTTTTTTTTTTATGGTCAATCCCAGTTGATCTCTTTCTGCTTTCACTGCTCTTATCACTTTAGCAAGAGAAATTACACTACTTCTCGCTTCAGCTGCCCAGAGGTTTTCCTGTAATGGTTATATGAAACTGGGATGAATTGATACTCCCACTGTTATTCACAGAATTGTACAGGAGAGAACTAGTGCATAATTAATTTCATACTTATGCTTCCTACAACATTCTGGCCTTACATTTAAAGAACTACCTACTCGGCCCAGGCAGTAAGTTCATATACAGTATTAGGGATATATCAGCCAGATTTGTTTTTATATAAAGGAAGTGCAAGTCCTATAGAAATGGAATGGCTAGATCCTGGGCACATTAAGGAAATCTTTCCACCTGCAAATGAGTCCCTCACTACCTAGAAATATGACATACTTATACCATAGGGGTTTTTTCCCTCCTTATAACCAGAAATCATTTTCTTTTCAAGTAATCACACTTTCTTTTTGTATTTTAAATCATTTTCTTACAACCAAACAAATAGAGGTTTGTGCTAGAGACGCATGTCACCCTGTAGACTAATGATCAGTGAAGGCGGCACCATCGTGACTCACTGTACCCTCAAATAACCTCCAGACTGTTCCGACAAGACCTGCAGCAGAACACACTGGCTGCTGACTCAAACAGATGCAATACGCACGGCCTCATTCCCTTGCAGAGCGCAGTGCCTTCTCTGTGCCATTAAATATGATTCATACACAGCACATTGCCAAAATCAAAAGAACAGATCAACATTAGCAGACAGTAAATTCTAAGTCTGCTCTTCTTTGAATATTACATGCAAATAACCTCTAGTATAATTCTGCATATAGCAACTTGCCTTTCAACCTCAGTAAGGATGTTACAAATTTACCACCTTCAGTAAAAACACACATCCGTTTTGACCATGTAAGCACCCAAAAGAAACACCAGAGATGCCTGACACCAAAGTAAGGTAAATAGATGCCAGTGTTTTGCATCAACTGTTTGTTACTAGCAGACTGTGGTGAAAGCACTGACATCAAAAGTCATTAAAACCATGTCCAAAAAACACCTTCAGATTTCATAGACTCTAACATTCATCTCAACCCCTCAGAAAAGGAGCCAGTGCCTTTGGTAGAAAGGAGGACGTAGGACAGAAGAGCTTTTGAGCAATGCTGCCAGACAGCATGGCATGAAGCAGTTCCTGTCTTGACAAGAAAGTCAGAGAGGCACAGACTTGGCTAATAATCCCATCCTTTTCAACCAGACAGGATGTGGTTCTACAATAAAGAGACACTATCGACTCCATTAACCTACAGTGCTGGAAACAAGTAATGAAAAATGTATTAATTTCCACTGCTCATTACCACCCTCAGAATAGCTGCTACATGCTTACCTATCACTTGCAGTATTTTTCCAAGAGAATACTGTCATCCAGAGAGAGCAGCATCCCCTAACTCTAATATTTTTTCTTAAAGAAAAAAAAAAATCCATGAGTTAAACCAAGTCTTTTTATCTGCTGATATTTTTATATATGATGAATTAGTCCCTTCCTATGGTATAATGCAGACTCTCAAACTAGAAGAATTGACCTTGCTGCCTAGAATTTAAAGGTTTCACTAGCAAGGAGCTTAACTTCCAGTTTTCAGTGATGTAAGTTGTGGGGGTTTTGGTTTTTTGGGGTCCCCCCCCCAGTAAAGCAATAAATAACTGGGACAGAAAATATATTTTGAGATTGGTATGGAGATGAGCAAGTAATTGTGTGTACATTTTACATGTCTAAAACAATTTTCTCCAGTGATTTGAGACCTGTACCATAATTAATTAATATGAATTCAGAACTCATTTTCTCCCCTCAAAAAAGTTATTGTTAAAGGATGATGTCAACTGCATGACCAATACATATAAGTCTTTAGCCCTCCATGGCTTGATAAACAGAAATATCCATTTATTTACATACTTACCTGTATACTTCTATTTTTTTTTTTTAATCCCTTTCCCCAACTTGTTCTCCATAAATTCAAGATGTGGTAAGTCATCATGTTTTGGTATTTCACTTACTGAGCCTTCTCCTGCCTCTTTCTGTTTTTACAGTAAGAACTTTGTCAAATTAAGACAGCCTTCATACTATAATAATCAATTTACAATGTTTTTGCCATTAAAAACATATAGAGAAACTGTCAATATGTAGGAAAAATACCTTCCAAAAAACTATTAACCTTTATAATGTATTTCTGAGAGTGGCTTATACTCACTGAGTAACTTTTTCCCCTCCCATCCAAATAATGGTCCTCCCTCTGTCAAACTGAAGATGAACAAGAGGGTTAAACATCGCGTTCAGCATCACAGGAGCGTGATGGGCTTTGTGGTAATATTCAAGCTCTTAGAAGTTCCAGTGAATGCTCCTCCCAGCGGTGTAACTCATTCCTGTGACGTGTCAGAGCATAGCACATTGGGGATTGCACCACCAGCCCCAAAAGGGATTTTGTGAGGAGTCAGCTCCCATCCTGGAATACCTGAGAGCATCACAGAATAGTCACCCGTGACACAGCAAGCTAGAGTCTCCGCCTGCCTCTCCAGCTGCGTAGGGACAAGGCTATAGATAGGACAGTTGTTCAAGCAGCGACAGCCCACTTCCTTTCACTGAAGGCCCTCCAGCAGCTTTGTTACCAGCCAGACAGCAAAGCTGCAACAAAGGCACATCAGCAGACATAGGAAAGGCCTGCATTTTAGCCATGGAGATTGCACCCTTAGCAGGTGACTGAACACAAGCTGTCTCATGTAAATACACGCTTCATCACTTTAGTGAAGCATCTTCTGGAGGCAGCTGCATACTGTGCGTGTCCTGTGAACTGCTGTGACCAACCACATACAGGCAATATTGGAACATGGCATTCAACTTCAAAAAGGGAGCTGTGGAGAGCAATTGAACAACTGAAACATCCTGTCCTCTGAGGATAACAAAGACTACTTAAAGGAGATATTCATTGTTAACAATCCTGTGCTCCACAGAAAATGCAAAGCTTTGTTCCGCTGTCCCTGGACTGACTCACAGGGAAAGCACAGCTATAAGAGGGGCATGCACCCTACGCACGAGGCAGGTACCAGCACCACGAAAACACAGCTGAACAGCACAAGAGGGGACCAAGGATCCAGGACACTGAATAAATACCAAATGGCTCTCAGGAATTGTAAAGGGAATAGGAGAGAAGGAACAAATGGCACATCAACATGTGTCTACATTTGTAATGTCTGCTTTTTTTTTTTTTTTGTCTAGACTATTATGGTTTCGAGTTTCTTTACAAAATTACGGTTACTGAAGCTGAATTCTCAGCAGACTGTGGATCAAGACCTCTCACAAGGGGAGTGCTTTGAGAAGGGAGATTTGAAGCTAGTGAGAAACCTTTAAGGAGAAGAGGTTTTAAGAAGCACTGTTTTTAAGACAAAGCTCTAGCAATCAGGAGGTGGCAGAGGACGAGGTGTCTGTACTCTAAGCACTGTACCTGACCTCAATGAGCATGTTCTACACACTACCCCGGCAAACAGCACTATGGGCACAGGATTCAAAAGCATGGTCCAGAGGACCTTTTATCTGTTATGGCCACAGGAAGAAACTCATCACAAGATTGTTATATACACATCTGTGAATTTCCTCAGAAATCGGGTTAGCCTCTTCCAAAACCACTTAAGAAGAGGTTGTACAGCTTCACTGCTCAGTTCCTAAAGGGTTAGGAAATACTAGGAATGAAAAGCTTTCTCTGTATTACATGGAGAACATCTCCAATCTAACAGAGATGACCTCCCTACAGTCATCAGTCTTGTGAAATGAATCCTTGCACAAGACCTGGCAAAATAAGGAAGCGAACTGGGGATGAAGAGGAGAATGGAGCTGAACAGTGTATCCCTTTAGCATCACATGTGTCTGAAGTGAGGAATTTGTAGGCATTGCAGAAAAGGGATCAGTCATTCCTCAAACCTAGATTATATTGTGAAGAATTTGTGAAACAAAAACATTGCTATGTCTGTGACCATCATCCCAGTTCCTTAGTCTTTGTTAATGAAGTAGGAGCACGGGGAGGTTTCCTGCTTTCAGTTTTTCTTCCGAGGGCTCTGATGAAAGCTGGCATCACTGGCAATCTGGGACTCTACACAAACATACATACTGCTTTCAGTAGCCACTCCTCTATTCAACACCCCACCTGGAATCAAGGTGAGGGATGCTCTCCCATCCTTTCCTCCAAGAATGGCAAAAAATGACAGCATGAAAACATCACCACAAAGGAGCAAAAGGAAAAACCCACTGGACTCCATCCTACTCTGATCCACAATCTTCTGTGGCAGCAGTAATACTCCTTTCAAAGGTAAAATGGAGACAACAGCTACCACCAGATATTCTATGATTCTATTTATCTCAGGATAAATGAGGATCTATGTGCTCTGGTGAAAGAGTAGAATCATTTGAACCACCTTCAGCCTCTTCTTGCAGAGAAGAGAACAGGGAGAACAAAGACTCCCCCTTTTGACACCAACGAGCTCCTGCAAGAGTTCTCTGAATTTGGAAGATGATGACCTTGTATTCTGACAGTCATTTTCCTGAAAAAGCCATGTTTTAGTGTATACCTCATTCTGGCTACAGGTGGGAAGAGAGTGAACCAGCAACTGCTGGAGACTGAGTCTCACATGCTAACAAATTCAATTTAGACAAACAAAAGCTGCTGCTGAAACAAGAGAGGAAAAAAAATCCAAAACCACCAGAAGAAATGGTAAACAGCACAACTACACTATGATGTTTGCATTCTTTCCCCAGTTCCCCTCACACTCAGGGTTTTTTTGTTCTCTGCTGATGAATTCCCAATTCCTTTTTTTTCCCTGCCAGCAGCCTCCGTCCCAACACAAGCCGCTCAGACAGCTCTAGAAGCACTAACATTGCTTGCACTGTTATCAAACAGCAGCAGAGAATTAAACCAGGCACCAGTTATAGCTTGGAACCAAATACGACCAGTTCAAGTAGACAACTTTATTGCTTTCACACCTATCCTGTTACCGATGGTATCTCCTTTCAAACAGTGAGATACAACCTCCTATCTCAAAACAAGCAGCACATCCTGGAGGCAAAGGAAGAAGTGACTGAATCCTTCTTTCTCAGCTGAGCAGCAATCCCATTAGACAAAAGAGGAATTATAGAATAATGTACAGACAAAGTTTTGCATGACTGCTAAAATCTTACCAAAATTGGAAATCAGACTGGGGGGGGGTGGGGGTGGGGGAGGTGGGGAGTCAGTCTTCCTTACTATTTCTATTCCTATGGATCACAAGAAATCACAACTGAACTCACCTTCTGCCCCAAAACTACCCAAGAGAATGACTTCTCAGTAATAAAATTTTAATTTTAAGCCTTCATGGTTGCAAGCTGAACCTAGAACAATTACCAGGCTGCAAATCATTGCTTGCATGAGTCTGGAGAAATGACTCAGATCTGTAAACTGTGCTGTTAATCTCAAAGCAGAGCACTACTGAGTCCATGTCCATGTGGTAGAAGTTCTGGCCTTTCTCCACATACAGCATAAAGATGAAATTTTTGCTAACAAATTTCATCGCTTGGTCACAGTCAGGAGCTATGTTATTTCCCCCACTCTACAACTGCTCCCACTTGCAAGTTTGTCCCTCAGAGGGCGACTAACCTGCAAGACAGTTCAATGAGCAGTAAAATATAAAGAACAAAGAGAATACAGGTTTTGTCTACACAGCAGAAGAGACGGAAATATGGTCTGGTGAACTGATCAAAGCCACCAAGGAAGGGGGAGGGTAGGGGGAGATTCAGTGAAGGTGGATCCAAGCTACAGTCTCTGACACAGAACACCCAAAACACTGTAGAAAAAAAGTCTGTGCAGAACAAATGACTTGAAGAGTGTGGTAAAACCACTGGCCAAGAATTACAACAGTTGAAAACATACAGGCTTGAAAAATCATTTTACATATGGATTTTTTTAAACTTATTTCCACTACTCTGATGGGAAGGCTGTTTGAAGACAACATTGCTTAAAAAAAAAAAAAAAAAAAAAAAAAAAAAAACCAAAAAAACAAACCCAAAACTGATTAGCCTTACTTATTACAGTTAATTTGTGGGTAGTTCATACCCACATTCTCATGTCTACCTTGGAAATGGAAAATAAGCCCCAGTTTCTGATAAATTAACATTACTATTTTTACCTGCATACATGGTTACCAATATTCTTTGGCTCCTCACAGTTTTGGATCACGGTTGAAAACAGAATTTCAAGAGAGAAGCAAGTATCTGCTTTGGCCTAATGACTTATTTTCCGTAAGAAATTTGATATAAACACTTACTGCATTTTCTCCATTTACTTTTTATAGTCAAAACGTTATTGCTGGCCAACAGAACAACAGTATTCAGAATTTATTGTGTTTTATAAATCTTGCAATGACTTTCCTGTTATCTCCCATCTCCATCTCTCATTTATGAAAATAAACAGAACTTTTAGTTCATTTCAAAGACAAACTTTAAAGGCAACCAGCAAAAATCTGGATTACATTAGTTGAAAGAACTATGCTGAAACTGTACTGAGAAAGCAAACTGCAGCTAGTGCTTTAAACTCACAATGTACATGCTAAGACCCTGGTTAAAACCAGTGAAAGAGGTCCATATATGTTAAAGAAAAACATTTCCCCAACAGAATGTAACTAGGTATTGACTACCTTTCATAGTCTCACTGTGCCAAAAACATTCTTAGCTAAGTAACAGACCTGTACTTTCTTTATACAATTAAATTAGATTTAAAAAAAAAAAAAAAAAACCATCAGTGCCACAGTGTAAATACATATACAAAAGCATATGTTAAAATACCATTAATTTATAAAAGGAAGTGTTTAGAATCCTGTAAAACCAGAGAAAAAGCCAGTCTGTCTACCCTACTATCCAAAATTTGCTTAAAATAACACAAACAGAACGACTTAGTTTTCTAATTTTCTTGGTAGGTAAGATGTCATACACTATATTACCAAGAGGCAGGCAGATACAGGACCAGTCAAATGACATCCAATAGCGTTAACCTCCCCTGACTGGACGTGTGGAACTGTCGCCTTTCCTGCCTTCATTTGTACTTTGTACATGCATTTGTAACATTTAAGGAGATTACATTGGTCATTTTGCCACTTTGAAAGGAAGCTTAAGTTAGATATTCAGAGGAGGGTTTAAAAGGCCCAATAAAAGGGACAGTGGTTATTCTAATAAATAATCTAGTATACAATCTTATGTGTGCCAATAATGTCATTTGTATTGAAGGAACTCCAAGTACGTCTATCGTTAAAAGATTGTGCAATTGCAGCAGCCAAAGATGTCGAAATCAGCATTCTACGGCAGTGGCAGTAATTTCAGAGCTGTGTGCCAAAAAATGATTAATCACAGTTCACTGGGTATTTTGATAGTAACACAGGAAAATAGCTTGTCGTAGAAAAAACGTATGACCAATTAAGAATGCCATCAAGACCCCCATAAGCATAACCTTCTCGTAGTATGAGTACCACAGCACTTATATATATGCGGATTACCTGCCAAGATACACGTTACGTATATAAAGGGCAGAAGATCAAAACTGTTAATAAGAGAGCATATGGAAAACTGCATAAATTCTTTCCTAACAAAAGCTCATCTGAGATTACGCACATCTAAAATTGCTGCACATTCAGACAGCAGAGCTGCATTTCTACCTGGCCACATTTTGGAGGGGGAGGAAAAGAAGCAAAGAGTCACAGCAGGTTCTCTATATACTAGACATACTGGTCAGGCTTATAAAAATCATCTGCAATACCTTCACCTGCAAATCAAGTCAAACACATTATTCTGCTAGGACTGCACCAGTCTTGACTAATCAGATACTGCTGCTGTCTGCAGCTACCTTCACCAGCAAACTTGATGGCACTTAGCGGAGGTTCATACAATCCTGTCTGTCTAGGTGACGCCTGACAGAAGTCAGTTTGCTACAAACAAGTTCTGACGCAACCTCAAACCCGCAACTGCTTCTTTTCCACAGGACAGAAGCTAGTATCTTACTAGGAAGTAGGAACACATCCATAAAGCCCTAAGTACTTAATAAATAAATGCACACAGTGATTCTATTTTAGTTTTACATTATTTCCAATATGACAAAGTTCCAAAAGACTTCTCTGACTTAATTCCCCCACAGTCGTCAATAAATTGCCCCAAATATTTCTCATTGTCCCTATATGAATTAATTGCACCATGAGTCTTGGACAACAACTGTGCACAAATACCTATCACTCTACTTGCCAATAAAGGATCAATAGCGAATTCTTTACCAACTCTCAAACCACCTTGTAAATGCTTCTTACCCATAAAGTAAAACAGTATCGATTAGGTCTGTCCTAAGTAATCTACAGAAGGAGACACTCTGAAAGCCAGAGGTGCTGCCCAGTCTTCAAGACTAAAATGATTAGCATCTTGCCTCAAACTTCAGTAAGGATCTGATCCTGACAAACTTGTAGCAGCAGTTTGCAGAGGTGTTGAGACCTCTTCACGTACACCACCATCATGTACAATCCACTACTAACAAGATTCCTGAAAGGGAATGTGTTTTGGTGCATCTTTGTAGCTTTGTAAGCTACAAAGATACACCTGGCATTTCTGTAGTACTTTAGACAATCACGATATGAAAAAGAAGTTGGCTTTAAATTTAAAAGCAATAAAAAGTTTTATGAATCATTTAGAATACTTAAAGTAGTACGAGTACTAAAAGCATTGTAATTCTGAATAGTAAAAGTACTATAAGCAAAACCATACCTGGACAAATAGAAAGACTGGAACGAAAACCAACAGGCTTTAGAGCTTGGTAACAGAGCCTCACTAGAACACTGGTTAGAATAAATACAGCCTATTCCAGACAAATACACCAAAATACATAGGAACATTATTCTCTAAGAAGCCAGTTATACTCTCAAATGCAAAACTCATGTTAAAAATTTCTATAAAGCACATAAATGGACTTTGGTTGCATTTGTATTAATGTATAGCTTTATTATTATACTTTCAAAGTAGCTAAATTCATCAACCAATGATAAGGAGTATTATTCGGCTTATTTCAGGGTTCAGCTAAATGTTTCAGTGATTCCAAAGGCATCCATTCAGTCAGCCCTACAAATCAGTATTTTATTCCTATTGTGATGGTACTAATTTAGTTTGTAGCAATTCAGTAGATGCATTTAAAATCCCAAAGCCCTTCAATGAAATATGTAAGAATTTTTCAAAGCCATCTGAAACTAAAGCCATTAACAGAAATATAGTTCTGCATCATTTATTAAAAGATATGAGGTACTTACCCAATGTCTTAGACTCAAAATTGATGGGAAATTTCAAATTAAAATACTTGGTCAAGAGTTTTTCAGAATGATGCATTATACGTCAGAATAGTTAATTTTTTTCTTAAACAGTTCTGTTCAAAAATTGAATATTGAGAGGTTTCATGTAAATTGTTAACAATTGCTTAACTAATGGACCAAGTCTTTTCCATAAAGCAACCAAAATGGAACACAAAAGCATCTAAAAGACAAAAAAGCCTAATAAAATACTTTTTTCTACCCATGACTGGTGTAGACCCTATGACAGTCAGTAGACAAAAAATAAACACTATATCGTTAATTGTGTTAATAATTCACCTATCTGTAAACAAGAAGCTAGACTTACTCAGGGTTAGATGAGGTCAACTGTGTTTCTCTAGTAAAATATTAATTACTGCTAAAGGATATTATTTTCAAACAAAGACCCATTCCCTGATCAATAGTAGACTATTTTGATTGCTTACAGTCAGTCTAATGAATATTTTTCTAAAATTGTTTTGGTTCCTAAAGATTTTATATAGCCCTAAATTTACAGTTCTTAACATTGATTCACTTTCCCATATTAAAGATACTCTATGTAATAATGCTTTAAACATGCAATGCACACTAAATAAGATAAAATATCTTAAAGAATTACTAATAACTACTGTTGAAGTAACCTCAAGCTTTACTGCAAGGAAGAGCAGATAAGATAGGGAAAAAGAAACCCCACCAAACATAAAACCAAGTTTCACTGTATGTCCTTCCCCCATTTATGTGAATATTCAATGCAGTAGACAGTAGAAAAGCAGAAATGTTGTAAAACCACAGATATGACAAAGTAGTTGTTTCTCAATACCTGATGAATTTCAAAAAATTAAACGGTTTCATTGTTCATCATTTGTTTACGACTGACATCATCCTAACAGGACACACATTGCAAAGAGAAACACAAATGTCTTCAGTTTAAGTTTTTGCTTTTTCTTTTAAGAAGTCATTGAAAGCGTATTTGCCATTTCTAGCCCTTGACTCAACTTCCTGATTTGGCCAGCAGCTGGAAGGATGTTAATCCGAGGGTACGAGAAAGGAAGTGGTAAAACAATATGCTCCCAGCCCCTGGCCTCTGCATGCTCACAGAGAGACTGGATTTGGAACCCGTTGCAGACAATTGGATGTGGCATGTAAAAGAAAAACTTTTTTTTTCTTATATTAAAAAAAGAAAAAAAAAGATAAATCTGCACAGCAGAAGAAATAAACCTGTGCCTTCAGCAGCTTCCTCCTCTCCCCATCAATACTCCCTCACAATTCCGATTAGCCTGTGGTTACTGCCTAATCACATCTTAATTCTTCTCATCATGAGTGGCACGACCTGCGGCCAACCAACATTTCCGTTGCTCCTGCCCAGCTGGGGCACATGCAGAGCCACCAAATCTGAGAAGGGCTTCAGAAACACTGATGAAATCCATGTTGACATAAATGTTGCAACATGAAGTTCAGAAAGTAACACGTGTTCCCATACAAAGACGCACCTGAAAGGAACTGACAAGTACTTCAGGAGACTGCTGTTATGACAGCGAAGCCAGGAATAGAGGACATACTGGTTTTACTACGTAAGATTTTGTTTTTCAGAAAATAAGAATGATAGTCACTTTGTGAAAAAATGAGGTTACCAGAAATTTTAGGACACTAAAGATATAAAATACAGATTCTATCCCAGCTAGCTTCCTCATGCAGGTTAAATACCTGAAGCTGACAGGCTGTTCCTGAACTTCTTTCCTATGTTCTGTTTTCTCCTTAGAAGTTAAGATAAATTTTAAAAGTAAACATACTAGATGTACAACATCAAATCATTGCTAGAACAACTTAAGCAGTATATGAGGTTGCTGTGGAAATTTGACTTTTTGTGGTCCTCAGGAGACTGTCATATGTGAAAACAGATTGCTCATGATAAATGTATCATGCAGAGCCCTCTATGTCATAGGTGCTAAAGCATTATAAAGAAGAAAAAAAAAGAAAAGACAACCTTTTGCTCCAAGTACTTGATTTAGTCTGTTTTAGTGTAACGAAGGCCTGTAACATCTGCCAGCAAAAGAAGTTTCTGTCAATGGTAGCTAACTATCGAGATCTCATTTCAAAAGCAGAGCCCTGAGAGCACAGAATGACAGAATGAAATAAAAATAAATAATAAAACAGAGGTGATCAATACTATTCAGGTACAGACAATGCATAATCATAATAAACAATAGCACTTCATTCTCACATATATGCCTGCTTAGTTCACAAGAGCTCAGTGTAAATGATAGCATAGAATATTTTTGTGTAATGGTGGGGGGAGCATGAGTGTGTGTACACACCCTAGGGGATAGAGCTTGCAGATCTAACTGAAATTGAGGGGGTTTTAAGCCGAAGTACCAAAAAGGGGAGGTAGTAGCACTGTCCCTTTCAGCATCAGTGAGAGATGAGTTAAATTCAGTGTGAAACCACATCCGTAACAGATTGAGCTGAAAGGAAGTTAGGTTTTGTTTTGTTTTTAACCTGTTTGCAAAGCAGAAGCACTATAAAAATTACTACCATAGCACTACTGAGCTCCAATTCTGGGCTGCAGAGGCAAAATGATTTCTTTTTTTCCCAGGCTCTGTCAAAATCACATAAAGGAGACAACCTTTTCCTCCCAACAACCTAACCAACACAAGTAACATTCACCTCATGAGGTAAAGAAACTATCCTTTTTTCAATTCAATTTCCTTGTTATCCCAAATATTAACATCCTTTTTCACACCACAAGGGCTCAAAGGACTAAAAAGTCATCCTCTGTATCTTCTCAATCCGTGTTGTCAATTCTCTTTATGAATCTAGCAGCACAAGATCCCACACCATCACTTATTCTGCTTATTCAAAACTGTGAAAGATCATACCCAGTGACAAGATCTGCTGCTACTGCTGTAAAAAGAAGTAAAGCACTACAAGAAATTCCCAGAAATCAAGAGTATATTGTTTCATGGGTGCTGGTTCTGTGGTAGACCGAGAAGCTAAAATACTGCAATGCAATCATGACATGACAAAAATGCTCTGTGGAGCCCTCCATAAGAAAAGGAGACCTTAGAAGCAACAGTTGCCTTGTTTATATGCCAATAACCAAAATTTAGGTGGAGCTGAAGTACATGCTTTCTTAGTACCATCAAAAAAGCTTCCTTCAGATTCTCAGTACTTTGCAAAATGCAGAACTTTTACCCTAGCCTAGCAAAACGCAGTGTTTGGCCCTGACCACAACGTTTTGACTTCATCCAGACAATTTCACCTGAGGCTCCTATGTCTCAGCTGCAGGAGAACAGACTCTATTCACACAAGACCATATGTATCCAAACAGTAATGTGTAAACTACTGAAATACTTCTTCAGAAAAGGTGCTTCACGTTTTGGGTGCGTTCTCCATGCTGCTATATGTTTAAGGTGGATATTGAGACTTCATACAGCACATCGGGGGATTCACAATGAAACCCAGAAGAACATGCTGGAATTCTGGGAAAGGAGAACAAGAAACTCATAAAACTAATTATGCCTTCCATAACTCATCTTACTCAAGTCAGCATGAAGAGAGCAGTGCTTCAGTATTGCACAGCTGACAAGTCATTAATGCACAGAAGCAGCAGTGGAGATTTTAACAGTGGGTGGCTTTCGAAATTAGCTGCCAAGTAGATTTGACAGGTGTAAAGCCCAGCTGCTCCTCCCCACCATCACAAGAAAAACACCCAGCAGTTGCTGTGGATGGATGTCTGGTACAGCTTCCCTCATTCTGGACAGCCACCGTCAGATGGAGGACAAGTACAGGGCTGACATCCTTCCCTCACTGTACAGCCTCTCAACAGGTATAGGTCACAAGATTTTTTTTTTTAAAATGTTTTTAATATATAGAGAAAAATATCATATTTGTGTGTATATCTCTATATATACACAGATCTATAAATACATACCCAGACATATATAAAATGTATATATTTGTAAGTCATAATTTATATAAACAGCAACAAATAGACTGTGAGCGACCAGACTGATGGAGATATACGAAAGGCACTGCAGGCATTCAGTCATTCTTCCAAAGCCCAAGCTCTGGAAGTTGAATTTCCAAAATACTGTGCTGAAATAACCAGCTGCATTCACATGCCTATATTCTGCTCACCATTGTATCTCCAAAGTTGAGCTGATCCTTCTAGTTCATTGAAGAAGTTCAGATGATCTAGAGAGCTGCAAAGCAATTTGTTTTCTTCAGCACAAATGGAAAATTTGTTCTCATGAATGCGGTTTAAAAAAAAAAAAAAGACTTAGGACTTCCCAGTCAATTCCAGAGAACCCAGCATAGCTCTTTGCTTTTATACCTGATGAAGCTGTGGAGTAGGTCAACACTGAAGATGGAAGCGTGAATGCAGTTCAGATACACCTACACTAACTTCAATCTAGTGGACTAGGGTATCAACAGGAGTATAACCATATACCAAACCAATATAGGTTTCAGCACCAGTTATAAAATCAATAATGCAAGCAGTTATCCTATGCTGAGCTCCCTGCAACTGCAGCTGCTCTGCTTCAACTGCCTAGCTTGAATATGGAACATTGAGAAGCTTTATGTCTATCTTTTACAGAAACACATACAAATTATTACCAGCATTTCATTGCTATCTGTCTTTTGAACACGTGCAAGTGACAGAGGCACACTCAACTGGGAGTACTGCTTAGTATTGCAGCTGAAGGACACTAAACAATATCTAGTTATTTAATTTGCATAATCCTTGGAAAACAAGGAGAAGTGCTTTACCAGCAGGAAAGAACCTGACGTACAGAGACCTCCAGGATGCTGTGACATATTAAAGCAGCTTTCTCTAGAGGAGCTGCCAAAATGGCATCTCCCAGGCCTGTATGATCAAAATGACTTGTGCTTACTGTTATTTTAAGGCTAAAGTCTAAAAAATACTCTATTTTGTTTGGAATTCTAGCACTCCTGTAAATGAATTCGACATTAAAAACAATTCTTAGCATAGCACTTAACTACAAAAAATATTTTATGTATTTTAAATATGGAAGCATGCTTTTACAAAACTAAATCCTTCCAAATGAAAAGGGTCTCCAGTGCTTAGAAATGCAAGTTTAAAAAGAAGAAAGTAAAACCAAAAATTAAGTACAAGCTTGCCATTAGCCAACACCTTGAGACAAAAAACTTTGGAACAAACAATGCAGTAGTGTAAAGTGCACAGAAAGTACCAGGGCCACATACAAGTCAGCACTTCAGTGAGGCTTTCCATTCCATCACTCATTTCCAGAGTGGGAAGCCACAGTACAACACCCATATTTAACAACAGAGCATCTGGGGAGGCAGATTTCAGTTTACTGTTGTTCATTTGGATCATATCCTGGGAAGGTAATGGCCTCTGCTTAGAAGGCTATGTGGAGAGCAGTGGCTCCCAGTAAGCAGTAGTTTAAAAAAAGCAAGTGCCAAAGTACACAGGCGGGATGTGGTACTGCTTGAGACGTTTATGTTCTGTGGGAATATTACAGTAACGTACTCTCCAGCAAAGTAATCTTTGAACCATCTCCAAGTGCTGTTTCTGCATGTTACTGTCTTTCACAATGCAGCAAAAATCAGGTCATTTATGCTCTGCTGAGTCAGTTACTTAAATTTTCTCTTCCCCAAGCTCTGAAGCTCTTAAATCTTTTCCAAGAATCTGACAGTTTCCAAGCATTTTCTCCTCTGCTGTATATACCTCATCTTTATCCCAGATTAGCAAGGTATACAAGCACTAGAATTCTGATGGAATGGAGAAGCTGAAAAAATCCACTATTAGTTTTTGATTGTTTTCCCTGGAAGCTACAGCACTTCCTCCCCTCAAATTTGATCCTCAAAGTTTTTACTTACTTTTAGGACTCAAGAGACTTGAGTCTTTTCTCTGCCTTGCTTTCCATATACACAGTAATCCTTTGTGAACTTATTTCTTTCTACTGCTAGAGTATTTTTGAGTGTCTGCTGAGGATTTAATCGCAGTATCTGGCAGTGTATACCTCTATTTTTCATTGTGCAGAGGGAGGAGAACTGAATATGCAGGGGGAACGTTAGCAGTATCTACAGAAACTCCTGACTTTGAAGGGGATCAATCTGATCCATGGGACCAATGTATAAAAGAGAAACTTACTCAGAAATGCTAAAATTACACCATCAAGACAAGGAAGAAAACAAATCCTTGAGAGAGTGAAAAAGTGGTAGTGCGTCACAGTATAAACAGGAATGAACAAGGGACCTGTTCTACTTTCCATCATCATGCCAAAAAAAGAATTTGGTTTGTCTCAAGAATCTCTGGAAGCTCTATAGAAGCTTGTTGTTCAATCTGCACACTTTCTTCTTTAATCGTGACACAAATGCCAATAAACTGGCACTTTATAAGTATTTGCTTTATAATCCAACACAATCAAGCCAGCTGAAGCAGAATGCAGTTAAGCAAAAAGATTCTACAATTGACAGCTGGGACAGAGGAGCAGGGAGGGAGGGGGGAAGGCTACATCAGGTCAGAGGACAAGTCTATCCTCCACATGTCCACGAACACTTCTACTCTTATACTTTGTCACCAAGTACCCTAACATGCAGTCAGCACATGAACATAGGGGCTTCTTCACATCTAACCAGAACACATCCACTACCGCCCAGAACAAGCCTTGTTTCATTCTTCTGCAAGACGACCTCCTCATTAGCGTGATGGTCAGACTGAAGGCCCACAGTCCCACAGGTGCCACTGGCACTGTCCACCGTAAATCAGCTCCAGATTCTCACAGTGCAAAAGAGTTAGTCATTGCCAATGAAGACCCACTCTTTGTCCCTGCTTTTGTTATAAGCCTGGCTAAAGCTCTATATTCTTGCAGAGCCCTGGACAGAGTCCCAGGAAAGATTGTTGTCAAGCCACTGGTTTAGCAATGACTTCACTTGTTCCAAGAAAGAGAAACAGACACACGCTCTTTTTTTTTACTGGGGGCGGGGGGAGATTGAGTCGCTCCTGCAGCTACCCTACCTTAGGAAACAAGCATATTCAGGATCTCCTCATGAAACGTATTTTAGTTTTTATATATATACACATGTATCACACACACACACTCTTCAGAAATACACAATTGCAGGAGAACCAGTTCTTACTGTATGCCATCACCAAAACTGGGAGTGATACAGTTATTGCAGACCTTTGTATTAGCGAGACCACAGGGCAAATCTGTTGGTTTGGCAAGGTGAGTACTGTAAAGCTAGCAAAGCACTGTCTCCATATTCAAACCAACAGAGAATTCGTATGGATTCTTCTGATTTATTATATATTAATATATACTGAATTCACAAGCAGCACTGTTTTATTTACAGGTGTAACAACAGGCAACACATACTTTACAAAACAAACCATACCCAGTAGAACACATGAAACCCCTGACCCATCACCCATGCCTGTATGTAACCTTCCCAGGCACCCAGCTCTGCCCTGCCAGCTAAATGTACCATTCCCCAGTCCTGTTTTTCATCATATTAGACTGACTCAAACTGTTCCCTCCTCCTACCCTGCACAAGACTGTCAGTTTCTTCCAAAAGGAAAAGGCCAAAATAAGATAATACTTTTCCTTCCCCTGTTCTACAATAGTCTCTTCCTTTCTTGTTGCAAGTGCAGAAGTTTCTTGTGTGTGCTCGCTCCCGCCATTCAGTGCATTCACTTTTCCTTATCTCCAATTCAAATCCTTTTCTTTCCAACCCTCTTGTATTCTCTTAGGTCCTGTTCCTGAAAGTACAAACTTGCCATAATCTATCCATCTTAAACTCCTTTAATCTTAATTGCATTTTCAATTACCCTTCTTCCCTTATTTTCTTTCCAAGATGATTGAACATGCCCCTTAAAATTACTGTCTTGAACTTCTTTCATTTCTATCTGTAGACCTTTAATGATAAATTTTCATTTCAGCACATTATTGAAGTTTCCAAAACCCTCTTCCCAAACAAAATTATTAAGAAGAGGCACTCAGTCCATGCCTTCCTATGCCTTAAACATATAAAGTTCATGCTGTTAAAGTGAACTGCTATCTAAGTTTCTACCATGGTGTCCTCTCCTAGTTACTCTATCACCTTAAACTTTTCTTCCACATTCTATTATTCTCTAAAATGTCTCTAGTGGCTTATGTCCTTAGCCCTCTCTTTTTTTCCTTCTACACTTTATTTCTAGATATTTTAATACGCCATTAGAGAGAGAGTAATTAAATTCAAACTGACAGCTCACAGAAGCATTCTGTTCTGTCCACATTAAAACCTTGGCTCCCATTTGTCACCCTGCCCACACACTTACATCCATCTCTCTTCTCAGCTGCTGAGAGGATACCATCATACTCTTAAGACTTCAGACTGAACTGTATCATAGACATGATTTTATCACTGATCTCTAACATCCTAGTACCCAAACTATTTCTATTAATTTACTCCCCCTAAAATACAACTTTTCTTATCCACCCACAGATCAAAAATTTTTATCCATCATCTCAATTGCTTCAAAGTTGTTTCCTGAGGAATTCAAAAATCAATTTTGCCTCATTTTTGAAGTACTGGTAATTGTTCTAGCCCATCACTTTGAGCCCATCACCCCCCTCTTTTTGTATCTTTGTGACACACACACACACCCTTGTTTACCAAACTAAGCTGATGCTTTCTATTTCAACACCTTATCTAGGCTACTTTTCTTAATCCCTTAATGTGGAAAGGCACACCACCCACTTCCATTACCTACACTTTTTAAGTTTTCAAAATCCATACTTCCATTTTTTCCTATGCTACGCCTTTGGCAGAGAAGTTTTCTTCTGCATTGACATCTGTAAAGCATCTCCATTACTTGAGGTAAACAACAAGCGTTGTTTACCAAACACTCTCTTCCCTAATATCTAGGCTACATTTATGCTGACATCACTTATCACCATTGCCATTTCTTTATGCTTCTTGACAGTCTTTTCTTCTATGCTTGTAAATACCCCACATGCAGGGTGATTTCCAGTTTTACCAGTCAGCTAGGCAGCCAAGAAGTTCTTCACTGTTTCCAGAAAATCATCTCACAAGAAGGAAAAGCATTCAATTACAGCATGAGAAGCTGAGGCACTATACTTCCTCTCTCTTTCACAGACTTGCACAGTGGCCCAGAAACAGGTATCTAGTCAACATCAGAGTGACCCTGATGTGCTGAAGCATGTTGCTGCCAATATGACTCCAGGCTCATTTACGGTCAACTTTTCATCCTCAGCATGAATGAGGCAGGAACTCCACTAAAAGAAAAGATAATCTCATCACGAGAGAAACTGAATTCAGGGGATAATCTACCCCTCCTGTTTCCAAAATAAAGCATCCAAAATAAAGTTTCTAAACAAGGAGAAGGCACCAGTACTTCTCATTTCCTCACTTTCGCAGCACCTGACATAAGAGCCTAAAATCTTAAAGCACAGCTACATAAGGTCAATGGACACTGTGCTTTCAATAACAGCTACACCTCAGGCATTCAGGCATTTAAAATTAGCAAACATTTGTGACCAACTTGCATTCTAGCAATTTTATCTATTAAGTGGAGATTACATTGTATCACACAATTGAGTAATAAAAGAAACCAGTAATTGTGAACTACACAGATACTAGACTGATGACTGCCCATGGATAGACCCACCGGAAATTACAGACCTTGTCTTCTGATCAGGTTTGAATACCATACAGTAAATACAGAGCACGTTAATCAAAGAAGAGAAGAATAGAAGGTGATAATCATCTAAATAAACAAGCACTTTCCATTCACTCCACTAAAGGCAAAGATCCTGTAGAATTGCTACATAAAATACACTTAATATTGCTTTGTTGCGTATATATTAGCATCCAAAATAAAGTTGTACCAGAAACTTTTATTTTGGTATTTAATATGAAGACACGATAGTCAAGTACATGAATGATTTTTTTCAATATAGTTCACAAGCATGGGAAAGATTGAGATTTTTCCTTTAATAACTACAGCAAGACTCAACTTTTCCAAAAAGTGTGCATTATCACATCCACACTCAAGATTTCACATAAAAGTACAGATATTCCTACTGCTGTTTGGCAAATCAAAATTTTTTACCACCTTTTCCATTGCTTTCCCATTTTTAATAAGTCTTGTTTTGACAAAAAAAAGAAAAAAAAAAAAAAAAAAAAGAAAGCCTCATAGAGGTCATCTACTCCACTACACAAGAGTGTTCAGATAGTCCGGAAACAAACCCCAAAAGTATTATGGCAATTTGAGCACCCTGTGTTCCCCAAGGCCTGGTGTGCTCAGTGCAGCTATTGATACAGAGCAGAACTTTGGGAGGTCTCTACGGAAGGAATCTGCTCTAGAGTTAATATCCTGTATCTGCACTATCCCTCAAATACAGGTTTTCTGGAATGGATGACTAGAGCATTTGACTCAGAAAACAATTGCTAGAACATTTGTAGGCAGGCCAAGTACAAAAGCTGAGAACTTGTCATCTTTAACATCTGGAAACTGTGACCTGACAAGCTATTTGAGCCCCACTTTGGACTATACTATTTCAATTTTTTTAATCGTAAAAGGAGGCGGCGGATCTTTTGCAAACCTTCCTTCTCACGCCTATCAGCTACCTCAAGAACGTAAACATTAAAAAAAGAATTTAAAAAATTGATAAGATGGAGATGGAAGAAAAAAAAAATGTTTTTGCCTTCTGCTGGACCAGCACAAGTTTGAAGCAGTCTCTACTGCAAGATAGGTACGACTAAAACATTTTAACACATTAGCAAAGACATACTTTTAACTTGGGGACAGAATCAGCTAGAATACTTTCTAGAAATACACCCCTTCTAAACCCAAGAAGGATCTCTATCCTAGAGGACGAGATTAAAAGCATGTAAAATAGCAGAGTACTTTGATACTAAGTTCTAAATTGCTAACAGATTTTAAAATACCTATCTCAATCAAGGAGAGATGGGTGGCTTCAAAGAACAAATGACATGACTCCCTAAAACTAAAAATTCTCGCTCAAGGATATACTAAGATGAAACAGAAGATTTGCCTGTACAAGCAAATATACAAAACAGCCTGTACATCCAGAAAGTTAGCTTGTTTTACGCAAGCACATGAGCACAAACATACAAGATGAGTCAAGTAGGAATATTAATTGAAGAGGAGGTAAGTCCATCCTAAACCATCTATGCATCTCTTCCACCACTAAGCTTTCTTGAACAGCCTGCTTCATGACCTATAGCATGACTGCTCCAAACATAGCTCTAGAAAAATAATCATGCAACAGCATTTCAGGAAGTCCATCAAGTTTCCAGAGAATATGAAGGGAATATTTAAATGAAACACAGATACAGCTACAGGGGAAAAAAAAAGTTACCATCATCTAAATTCATTACAACTACAAATTTCTAAAATCCCAAGACTGAAGTTACAGATACTAAGCTTAATATCAAATATATCTAAGACTTCCCTTCACCATTTTGACAAATTTGTTGGAGCTCCCTTTCACCTGACAGTCTGTGACAAATCTTCCCCAACTCTCTACAAAGCAAAAACATCCAATATAGTAGGTTCCCGAAATCTCGTATCTATTTGGATCTTCAGAAGACTTTGCCAGCACCTTTTTTTCTTTGGAAAAAAAAGGAATACATGTTTATTGCTTATTAGATTATCTCATCAGATCCATAGTATACATCAGGTCTATCTAAAGGCATGTGAAAAATGGACACAACCTCCTAGCAGTTCTCTCAGCAGCTTTAATGTTTGGGCATCAATCCAGAAAGAATGAGAATCACAAGTATCATCTCATAAGCCAGGCAAGCAATTATCACCTAACTTTATTGATCTTTGCTCACTTTTCTCATCTTTCTGAACTCTGACCTGAATTCTAGATACTTTCTTTGTGGGAGTTGAGTGTATCACAAGCTTGAGGGTTTATTTTTCACCTTAGTTTCAATCCTCCACAGAGCAATAAGATCAGTTGCTGATAAGTTTATATTTGTAAGATGCTTTGACTATGTAAAGTGCCATTAGTTCTATTATGTCACTCACAGACTAGTTTTGCAGTGTTCCAAGTTGATTCAAAAAGGAAGATGAGTGACTATTATCACACCACTCCCACCCTTTCGACACAAATATGCTTTATTAGTATTTTCTTATCCTTTTCTTACCCTCCTTCTCCCTCCATGCCCAGCACTTTCCACCACCACTTAAGTAACCTAGACAGTTTCCTAAAAAGGACAGAATTAAAGAGATTAAAATAGTTTAGTAAATGCAATTGCTCAAGTATCTTACCAATGCAGGCCATTGAATTTGTTTGATCTTTGATCCCTGAGTCTGGCTTGGGTCCTTTCTTTTCGCCCAGACCAGCTGGTACTCCACCAAGAAGGTTGCAAAATCTTCGTAAACTTTAACCCATTCTCGCTTTTCCCATTCAAGGTCATCAAATTCCACATATACCTGGGGAAATTTAAGAACAGTAAAGGACATACATTATTAGATATACACAGCATGTGTGCATCTACATGCACTTTTGAAAGCATGTGTTTTAAAATTTAATGCAAGAGCTTAATATTACCCATTTTACTGTTATGGTATTGAAATTATATAATCAGTTCCTGCACCACAGAAGAATTTTTTCTTGGCAGTGCATTTGTGCTGAAGACAGGAGGGTTACATTTGCTAAAACATTACTGTTATCATTGGGTATCTTATGAAAAGTAGAACATTAAGTATTTACTAGTATCATTCAACTAATACATACAGCTATTTACATATCAGTAAATAAGTTTTAAGAATGCTTCTCATTCTCAGTTCAAATACTTGTCGTATAATACAAACCAACCAAAGAAACACTCTTTCAAGGGGGGAAAAAAAAGGCGCCATTTGGAACAGAATCAGAAATGACATCCTGAGCCTGCACACTCTGCTACTACAAGCAAGCCCAACACACAGCACCTAACAGGAGCAACTCAGTTTCTTGCCATTTCTGTCCTTCTGGAATCCTACTCCTCTGGAGGGAAAAAACCCACACTTTTTGTTTCCAGCTAAATTAACTTGGAGGCAGTTTGCAACTATTTGACCTTGTGCCATCCCTGTCCTGTAGGTTATACAGTTCTTCCCAACACATTCTTGGAGAACAACCATACCCTCCCTCAGCTGCATTCACAAAGCTAAACATGCCAAACCTTTTGTCTCCTCTTGTAAAGGGAAGAGGGAACTCAGAGCCAAAAAGCTATCCAAAAGGTACCTGCATTAGCAAACAAAAACTCTTCTAAAATCATTACATTTCAAAATTACAAAATGTATTTAAAATAATAATAAAAAAATCAACATAATCAATTGTTTTCTTTTCCAAATTATGAGAAAATTCATAAGAAAAACCAGCTGGCATAATAAAAAAAGGTCACTGCTTGTCACACAAACTAGAGAAGAAGGGAAGATGCTTTGCTACCCTCCTGAATTTCAGCTCTCAGCCACATCCAAGGCAACTTCTGAAACTGGAGTTTCTTCCTCTGATTCCGAGAACTTAAATCACTGCCACAGAAATATTCTTGTCTTTTTAACTTTGGTTAATTTTAGGCCTGCAACACACTTCCTCGTCTAGACTTTCTGTCTCACACTTTCCAAACATGTACTATGTAGCACTCCTTTTCATCTTGTCCTTCTCCCTTCTGTGTACACAAATTTGCACCAAGCCTCTTCTCACTCCTATATCAAAATTCATCATCCCAGTTTCCTCCCCCCATAAATACTCTTTTTTTAAACCATATTACTCCCATTCTGTTCCTACACACTCCCTTGCTTTCCCCTTCCCTCTTTAAAGCATCAGATTAAAAAGATAACTTACTGCAGTTACTTTCTTCTATGACAGCCCATTATTGTATCTCCACTTAAAATTTTTCCAAATAAAAAGGAAGAAGCAAGTAGTTTCTTCTCCTGTCAAGCTACGCTCAGTCTATCCATTTATTCCACTGTACCCCCTCCTCACAACCCCCACGAACTGCTCACTACTCTGACTAACCGCAGCTATCACTCACTGTGCACCCAACTCCTTTTCAACCACCCCTCTACCAAATACTGACACCGGACTGTCCCGTCATCATGCACACTTGTTGTCACCAATATCACATTTACAGCTAACTGGTCTTTCCACCTCTTATCTCACATCTCATCTTACTATTCATTTTCTTTCTTGCCCGGTCTTAATCGCTGGGTCAAGGTAGAGTATGTGCAGGGCAGTTGTCTGCATTAAATACTGTTCTTTATTTCCCAAGGGCAGAGCTTTCCCTCTGGATTCACCACCTCGACATCTGGAATTTCTGCCGTTTGCCTCCTGCCACTCCTCTGACATTTCAATTACCCTGGCTGATCACAGTCACCCCCCATCTCTGCATCACCCTGTTCATCAACACAACTACTCTTTTACCTTTTTCCTTTGCCTAATTCACTCACTGAAACTATCTGGAAACTACTGCTAGTCTTTGTGGTGGCATTAAAATCTGCCCTATAGGAACAGTTTGTATATAAAATTATTCTCTCACCTCAATTGTTCATTATTACAGCGATCGCCTGTTATTCTAACAAAGCAAGTAGAAAACAGCAGCAAAAACTCAAACCTAAAAATTGTAAATTGACACCTGTCACTAAAAAGCCCTTTTTAATAACTTAATTTCTATAAAATAATTTTAAAATACATAATAAAGATGCAGAATAATAACTTCTCAATCAAAACCAGAGTTAACAGTAAACATAGTAATGCTTTAAAGCACTGGCAGGAAAGCACGTCATCTCAAATCATCTTAGCAGCAGTATCTTGTATTTGCAGCTCCTTTGAACCCTTCTAAAGAGACATTTATTTCTGCAATTGATCAAATGACTAAATTTAAAGACAATCTCCAGTGACAGTGAGTCAAAAATCGTTGTCTAAAGTCACCTTCCACCTGGCCCCTCCTCCTGAAAATTCCACTCAATTATTCTGGACTGGTCAAATAATTTTATTTTAATATCTAGAAAGACATTTTACTTGGGTAGTCTATAACAGAACGTAAGAGGTTAAGCACCAGACCTCACACAGCAGCAAATTTAAAAAATAGGAGGCACGGGGAATGAAGTGAATAAACATTTTTCAAACACACAGATAAGTCTAAACCGGAGTTAGCAGTTTAGAAACTGCCACACTAAAACATACTGTATCTTCTGGACACTAGCCAAAACTTGTGGATAACTGTGATACAATCTAGTGTTTGTGTGCAAGTTTTGCACCCCAAATAAACCAAAATCCGGTGCAACGACAGTGGGAGTTATTGCTGAGCTATCTGCAGAGTCTCCTGGCACCGTATAATCAGATCTTCAAAGGAGCAGTTCCAAGAAAAGTGGAGAATGGAGTATGGCGCAGAGCCAGTCTGCCATTGCCCAGGGCACCATATTCCTCCTCTAGTATGATACACACACAACCTTACTTGGGAATTACTTCTGCCAGCTTCCACCACATTCAGGTTTCAATGCCAAGACTATTAACTATCTGCTGGGTTTTCAAAGTTCATTTCTGAAAGGCCGAAACACAGACGAAATGCAGAACCCGATCCTTTGCCCATTCTCTTTTTTGCTAGGAAATACTTAAATCAGGAAAATCCATTATGAATTTTTCTAAGGCAACAGTAAAGCCTCTGAAGAACACAGGCTTCCTCTTTCTCTGCACACTGACCTACTGCACAGAGAAGAGAGGTATCCCAAGCAGCACAATTTATGAGAGTAAAAAGGGGAGAGGAGGAGGAAAGGAAGCAATCCAGCAACATATGCCAACAAAATAAAATGTAGAGCCAAAGTTAGACCCCCTAAGGAGTGCAAAGGCTGAAAATATTTAATCTTTCTTGCTTCACTGACAAAACTCTGTACAGCAAGAAACTCTACAACATTTGCCTCCCTAAGAATTAATGTTGATTTTGAGATTTTTTTCAGCCAAATTTTGCTTCCTTGCCTTGTCAGCTACACAGAAGTTTGTGTTCCCAGAGTGGCTGAAGTCTTCTCACCACGTATGCATTCACTTGCATAAAAAGGAGAAATTCCCACTGGGATGATATTGTACTTATAATTGGCATTAATGCGCTAATTTTGTAACTCACTACTATTTTCCAACAGGAAGCAGCATAAGCTTTTAGCATGCTTTTCCAAGTAAAGCAAGACAACAAATTAATTTCCAATGGAGTCAGCCAAACAATTGCAACAAAATATTGCTGTTTCAAAGCCAAAACACAACAATCATGGTGAAATTCTCTACATGTAGTGCTGTGATCCAGAGTTTTCCAGTCACTTATGCTCCAAAACAGTATGCCTGACCAAACAAATTCTGAAACCCTTTAAACTGTCATGAAAGCAATGCTGACTTCCTGCAAATTTGACTTATAACGCTAAAAAGCATAGGCCATGCACCATTCACTTTCTTGAAACCACGGGAGTGGGTGGAAGCTGTTTGTAACCCCCCCACACTATAGTAGTGTATGCATTGCCCACGGCCTGGTTAGTGCTGAAGACAACTGCAGCATTAACAATCCAAAGGCTGACTTCAGGTTAGGTTTGCCCTGGCAAGAGCTCCAGGCAATATAGCTACAAGAATCACTAAAAACTTGCATCATTTTAAGGCAAAGTAATCTCTAGTTACAAGGAAATAGAGTGCTGTATAGAATTTATTTACTAAGTTTCTAACCTGGTGTGCTAAAATGATCCATACACCTGATTTGTATTTAAGAGAATACAAGTTCTCTTTTCTCTCCTAAGGGAGGAGTTTCCCCTTTATCACCTAAAGATTGTTAGAAAAATATTTATTCCTGAGGGGGGAGGGAAATCAAGCAATCTAGTACACTAGGATTCAAAGAACTTCTCCATCTACTTATTGAGATAGATGCAACTGCCAAATATCTAACTGGTATAAACTAAAGCTAGCTGTAACTACACAGGGAATGGAGCCAATAAGAATGTTTTTATAAAACTTAAACTTCCCATCCTGTTCCCAATATCCTTGCCTTCTCAGGTTTTTACAGATTGTTTCTTTGATGGAAATGGCATTACCCAGCAGTCAAGTCTTCCTAAATATATCTTTAACTAATCAAATGCAATCAAAGCACAATTTACTATAAAGCAAAAGAGCTTAACACAGTAAAATTATTACTGTGTTATACAAGTGCTACCCATTTCTGCATGGAAAAGCAGTGAAATAGCAACCAAAGACAGCAGTAGGGTTTTTTGTTTAATAAAGGAATTGCAATTTTGTTCTATGCTACCAAAATTTCCCCAATCCTTCACATTAGCATTTCATAGTCACTCTATATTAAAAAGAACTCATAAAAGAATCATCATACCCTTTCCTTTACATATTGAAATGCTATATATTTGCATTTTACAAACTCTTCAAGCAAAACAGTACAGGGGAAAAAAAAAAAAAGAGTATTTGAAAATACATTGGCTTCAGTCCATACAGCCTAAAAACACACGAAACAGCTGGAATAATGGCAACATATTGGTCTTAAACTATGAAATTCTTTAGGATTAAAAGACGGGGTTTATTGCCTCCATGTATTCTTAAAAATAGTCCGCATTTTTACTGCAAATCAGACTAAGTACAAAATTTTCACTTATATTCGTAGACAAGAAAGTATTTACTTTCGACAAAGAAATATTCAATGTACTCTGTGTTTTTTAGCAGGGGTGTGTAGACACCCACAATGCCACAGTAAGTCTTTAGAAGACCTGAGAATGTTGACAAAACTGGTATATGTTTATTATTCAAACTTTTATGATTCCTCCACCATTAAAGGAACATAATAGCTTGTCTCAAAAATACAAGAGCTCTGCATCTAACTCTTGAGCACTAGAAAAAAGCTGTAGAATCAGACACGTTTTACAGGAAAGAACACTGAAAGCTCCTTAGAAGATGGGACAAATTAATAGTGTTGGTTATTTTATGCTATTTCAGCACTTAAAGAAAAAACATGAAATTGTTTGGATAAATGTTCAAATCTGCACATCTGTTTTGATTATTTGTGGAGCTTGCAAGTCGTAACAAAAATTTAATGGCAGAAAATTTAATTTTCTCTTAAATGGAAAGAGAAAGTCCTGCTACTTTCAGATGAGCTGTGGAATTCAAAAGGACAACTCAAATATTAAATCCCCTTTGACACAGCCTACTACCATGAAACATTATTCTGAAGACTTAAATTCTCTGTTTATTCAAAGGAAAATGGAATAGGAATATTATCCCAGAAGCAGTCCTCAGTTATAACCTGGGAAGTTAAAGTGTAAAAAAAAAAAAAAAAAAAAAAAAAAAAAAAGGCTAGTTCATTATCTGCAGGTATTAAGTTTCTATTGTTTCAGAACTGCCTGGAAATCTCCTTTTTTAGCGGCGCAATGGTTCTGGGTCTGTCCAACAGGAATGGACCAACACTTATTTCTTGTAAACCACTGAAAGACCCTGCATAACAGCATCCAGCTACAACTCCTCTGAAATACAAAGAGACAAGCCCTCCAAAACCACTACTCTCATTACTGAGGAAAAAAATAAAATCTGCAGCCTCAGGATCATCTGCTCAAAATTTCTAAAACTATATAGAAGAGCCTGTATCCTTGCTCAAGATACACAGTGACAGACACACTCAAGCTGAGGCCATACTCTTAACTGCCAACATGGCTCAATACACTTCATTCATGGAAGAATAAGGAAGACAACCCTGCTCTCTCAACAGGCTTCTAAATAAACCCGAGATACATACTTGCTGGAAGATATGTCAAATATATGCCATGTGAAGAAGGGAACAGGACCAGATGTAGCAGATATGTGCTTCAATAAACATGAATTTAAGGTAGCTTCCTTATATCAAGCTTTAAAGCATAAAAATCCTACAAACACAGAGAAGCCTTCAAATAAAAACAACTACTTATTTCAAGAAAACAGTAGTCTCAAGATACATTATGGGGGAACAAACATAGAAATGATCAACACATACAGTTTATGGTTAATTTTGAAACCCTAATTCTGCATTCCCTGAAATGCATGCTTGAACACTGACAATAAAGCAGCTTTTGCAGAAAAAATGCAGAGAAAAATGGTTGCAAAACTGAAGAAAAATACCAGTATTATTGCAACAGCCTGCTGCAGTCTGTAGCTTGGATTGCTAAGCAACCAGCACATCATGTAGAGTACAAAGCAAGATTGCAGGGAAGACAACAGAATAAAAAAGCACCCTACCTGGATGCCCCAATACCATATTTGAAAAATAAAGAAAAACATTTAACACACGCATTTGTCTTTCATCCCTCTATTTAAAATGCATATTCTAAAGAGAAAGCTGAAGGGAGAAAATATGAACTACACTGAATTGCAAGAAAAAAAAGCATACTTCTTGTATGTGATTTAGAGTTTTAAATGAGTTTCTCAAAAAAGACTTGTCCTTGATAAAAAGATAATCCACAGGCAGAGGAGTACCAAATTTCATTTTAAAAGCTATTTGAATCACTTAGGTATTTAAAATATTTGACATACCTATTTTGCAAATCTTTTTCCAAATTCAGATCTTAACAGCAAAGTGAAGTAACACACAAACCAGAAATTAAATCATGACTGTACTGGACTTACAAAGAAACCGAAGTCAAGCAGCCCCACTTTAAAAATGGTTTAGATGCCAAAAATACACTGAATTACTCATCCAAAATGAGAAATAGAAATTACTTACAATTTTAAGAAAGCATAGGCTATTAAATCATAGCAACAACTAGTTAAAAATATACACATTACACAAACTTCCTAGTCCTTGAGGCTTTAAAAAAAATCTTTCAAATTCTCTTTGCCATCATACGACATAGGAAACTTTTCTTACTGTATCTAAATCTCTGAATGTTAATTTCTAAAAGCAATTGCTAAGAAGCATACATACTATAGAAAGCCTACATATCCAATTTAAAAATAGAAGGAATTTTGTGTTCAAATCAGAAATTTGTAATTTTAGATAAGGTGAATAAAAAACAATTTAAAAATTTAACTATTTAGCTGTTTAGACAGCTAGTTAAAAGCAATTCATATGTACATATATGCATATTTTTAATGTCACACTAAAAAGACAAACACCTGTCATTTAATAAGGAATTATTATTGCTAAGTCTCAATTCAAAAAAGATTATGCTGTTTTTAAACTGTATATATCTCATATTTGAAGATCTGACTAAAACACAACTGAATGGAGATAAGACTATTTAAAATACTAATTATTAATTGTTAAATGTTAATGGCTTTCAGTCAATTTTTACAGTGCAATGGCTTGTTAATGAAGATAAAGTTTGTCTAGTAGGCTGTCAGCGGACACAAAGCACTACAAGAGGCTGAACTACAGTGCGTGGTGAAAGGAGTAGGTTACTTCCTAGTTAGAATTCATTATTTGCTATTGTTCCTCATCCCCAAAATCCAAGTTAGCTACAAACAGAACTCTATCTCTCTTGGGACAGGAAACCTCACCGAATCATCTGGCTGTAGCCTTAGCTAACAGGGTATGGCTGTAAAGCCACTCATGGGGAAACAGAACAACTCCAGTCCTCCTGGGATAGTCTGAACACACATAGCTGGAACTTAAAGAGAGGAGCAGGACCTAAGGAGAGTGTGTTGTGGTTTAGCCCCAGTCAGCAATTAAGTACCACACAGCTGCTCGCTCGCTCGCTATCCCCTCCCTCAGTGGGACAGGGAAGAGAATCGAAAGAGCAAAAGTAAGAAAACTCATGAGTTAAGAACAGTTTAATAATTGGAACACACACACAAAAAAAAAGGATTGTAAAGAGAAGGAAAACAACAAGAGAGCAAGAGAGGAACAAAACCCAGAGGAAAAAAAACAAGTGATACAACCGCTCACCACCCGCTGACTGATGCCCAGCCAGTCCCCGAGCAGTGATCACCACCCACCGGCCAACTCCCCCCAATTTATATACTGAGCATAACATCATATGGTATGGAATAGCCCTTTGGCCAGTTTGGATCAACTATCTTGGCTGTGCTCCCTCCCAGCTTCTTGTGCACATGGCAGAGCATGGGCAGCTGAAAAGTCCTTTACTAGTGTAAGCATTACTTCGCAACAACTAAAACATCAGTGTGTTATCAACGTTATTCTCATCCTAAATCCAAAACACAGCACTATACCAGCTACTAGGAAGAAAATTAACTCTATCCCAGCCAAAACCAGGACAGAGAGCTACGATGATTACATGAGTTTTTCTCATGTCTCACTCCAGCTGAATAGCCCAAACCCAAACCATTGCTAGAAGGGATCAACAGAAGTGCTAAAAGCACAAGGTTTTCCCCATTTCTACCAAGACAATCCAATTAGCTATCTTCAATAGGTGAGAAGCCAAAACAGTCACCTTCCCAAGGTTCAAAGGACTAACCCCTAGATTAGACCTGGACCAGAAGTATTTATCAATGTCTATCCAAACTGAGGTTCAATCTGTTTTATATGTTGGTATGAAAAGTGATGTCCTCCCAAAACCACAGTACAGAGCCTGAATAAACACTGTACTTTTCAAGAGCAAATCTTTCTTTGAGATCAAACAAAAAAAGAGACCGTAAAAGAAAAGCAAGGTTTTTGAGTTGAACTTTTGATACTTGTAACTTGAAATCCAGACTAGGAAAAGAGACCAAGTGTGTCTCAGCTGCTCTGTGTGTCCACGTTGCTCTCCAGACAGCAGGCCAAACAAACCAGGAGCGGGCTCACAAACAATTCCCTTTTTGTCAGATAAAGCCAGGGATACCAAAAAGACATCAGCAAAGCTTCAGCATAGTGACAGACAACACCAGAGGAAGCCGGTCAGCAGATTTTGTTTGGACCAGAGACATTTTCTCAAGGCCTAGTTCATACCAACAGCAGGAATACAATCAGACAACCTCGCACAATTCATTGCTGTTCTTTGGTCAGCTTACAGGAATTAAGAGAACTATGGAGAAATATTAAAAGAGTAATCGGGAAACCAAGAGAAAAGTTCATCTACCAAAAACAGACAGTATATTGTATTTTTTATAAATTATTATCAACTACAAAAGGGTAATATTCTGTGTTCTGATGACAATGCAATATTTGCTCTTATAACTAAGATTATTAACCTTAAGCAACAAGCAAACCAAACAAATCTCATCAAGCAGATGAGAAAATAGTAATAAAAAAAGAAATCTTCAAAAGCATCAAGACAAGAATCGTGAAAGGTAAAAGAAATATAGTGAAATATTTATCTACTTCATTGATTATCCACTAAAATGTTGGAAGATATTTTCCAGATGTTTTTTCGTTCATAAGAGGACCAGAATATTTGAGTAGGAAAGTTAGTGGGTTTTGTGCATTTATCAATGTATGGAAAGTAATGTCTAAACATTTCCATTTGTGTACACTTATGCTCTGTAAACCAGAATCTGTTATTTGTTTGTATGTTGGTGATCATTCACAAAGTATTACAGAATATTTTAAAATGATAGTTTTGATTCTGGTAGCCCTGTAACTATATTCTAATATATCACATAACAGCAAGAACATATATAAATCCTTTTTAGCTATAAAACCAATTAAAGGGAGATAATGAGCATATTTCCTAACACACTTGAAATCTATTCTCTGTTCTTTTCCAAAATGTTTCATGTAGTACTTTATTTTCCACCGGAATTAAATCAGATCTCATGGAAATAAATAGAAAGCCTCCCATTGACTCCAGAGGTTTTATACAAATAGAACATGCTATGTCTATTCCAGTTAATTGTGTTGATGACTGCAGTGCACAGTACTAAAATACAATGTTCAGAAAATTATTTAAATTTTATTGATCAAACTGGTAGACTACTTTCTGAAAATTCAGCTAAAAATATTTGTAGTCCTCAGTTCAGGTATTGAACATTTTCTAGCCCCCTTTCCTCCACTGAAATGAGAATTGAGATTCATGAACCTAAAAGCTTCAGACTTATTCTTTGTTCAGTTTAAAAAAAAATTAACTTGCAGATAAGACCTAAGGATGTGGCTTGAGTGCAGAGTGCTTCCTGAACCACGTTGGAGTCGAATGTTAACATCTTCTAAACGTTTTTGGCAGGGAAATCGTGTTCCTCTAAAGTAAAATCAAGATCATACACCTGTGTTGGAACATGAGACTACGAAACAGAAGAAGAGTGCATGCAGGCTATAAGGCCTCAAGTTGCACCAGGGGAGATTTTGATTGGCTATTAGGAAAAATGTCTTCACTGAAAGGGTTGTCAAACATTGGAAGAGGCTGCCCAGGGCAGTGGTTGAGTCACCATCCCTGGAGGTATTTAGAAGACACATAGACATGGCGCTTAGGGACATGGTTTAGTGGTGGACTTGGCAGTGTCCAGTTTACAGTTGGACTTGATCCTCTTAAAGGTTTTTTCAAGCCTAAATGGTTCCATGATTCTGTATCAATTACTTTAAAGCTTTACCTCTTATCAGAGAAGAACATTTTACTATCTTAATAGTAACTTGCTGTCCTCTTTCCTCCACTTAACGTGCTATCTATAACTGCAGTCTGCAAACTGTTTCTCCTAGTCCTGCCTAAATCACCTCTAAGCAGTATAATAAAGATAAACCGTTTCTAAGTTCTTCCTAGCTAAGATGCAGAGGTATTTCACTTTTGCTGTGGTGTTCAATTTTTATTTTTGAAAATCTGAATTCTTAAAGTGTTGTTCTTTAGCGTTGTGATTGTGTTCAGTGCTATCTCACAAGCTGAATTACTCTTTTGTTGTTTTAGTCAGAGGCAGCTTCTTGTTACCATTCCAACCTTTGGGTTTCAATCTCCTCTGCCAGTCATCTTTCAAAACTGCATCTCTATTTCCTTCACATTGCTGATCTTTGTCTGGTCCTTCATACTGGAGAATCATCACTCATTCAAAAATAGACTCTCATATAGTCTTTCTGATGTACCTAAAAGCTTGAAGACACCTGCTAACAAAGGATCATGAACAAAACTTACAGAAGTCTACTTCTTTCCTATGGATTAACTGCAGCATTAGAGAAGAAAAATAAAATCTGTACTCACAGACTTCAAAGGATTAAAACTTTTCAGGTGTATATGGTCTTCCTTTATTTTTCTGTTTGATACCAAATTGCAAGACTAGACTTTATAGAGAAGAACTGGGTCATTACAGTTCATAGTACACCAGTGCATAAATGTCCACAAACTGGGATCAAGGTTCATTCTAACTCTGAACTGAGATATCTCCAAGTATTAGTAAAAGGCCAGAGAAGATTAAGACTAGGGTGGTGGCGCATGTGAGTGAACATCAGGAAACTTCCTGCCAAAGTTAAGCAGCATTTTGGGAGCAGAAGGAGAAACATAAACATGGTTTCCTGGGTTTTCTGACTGTCTTAATCCATGTCCTCAACCTCTTCTTTGCCATAATGGTCACTCATCAGTCATAGATAACTGAAATTTCTGACCAAAAAAATTACAACTCTATAAATAATATGTAAACTACAAAGAAGTACAGCAGCACCATAAGTAATTTAGGCAATCATCTTTTCCGTTTCACAGTCTTATGGAGATGTTTTACATCAGAATGAAGGCTCATTAGTCATGTGCACGATTTGGTCCCAACTTAACCAAATACTTACCTTTTGTCAATGTATTTAAAAAGTCTTCTAATAGTCGTTCGCTTGTGTTTTGTTTAAAAAAAAACAACAAACTTTACACATTGATATCGAATTGATATTGATATTGAATTCTGCACTCAGTTCATGGCAGTGGGCAAGTTGCAATCTCTGTGCTGTAGTACCCATACTCTAGAACAGGAATACAATCACTTCAACCCAGTGTTGCCTGTTTTGACCACAAATTCTTTTGGAACTGAGATTACATGTTTACACGATACTAAATGTAACGGAGATCTAATGTCAGTGGGTTTTCAGGTGTGACTGAGGTGTTACAATACAAACCATAATATCACAGAAATACAAAGATGATCCGCTCCTCTGAACAGCTGCCCACTTTGTTGCTGTTGCTGCTGCTAAGGCTACAGCACAGGAAGGACTGCTTCAAATAAAAAGAATTATTTATGCATAAAAGCTTCAGGAATATAGGGGTGGAAAGCACTTAAGGTTACGGAAATCATTCGTGATACGTACATGAAAACTCTCTCTCAACACGATTGTCTACTAATGTTTTTCAGAAGATATGCCTTTGCTCTCTCACCTAACATTATTTTTTGTCCTGCAACAAAATTTCTCAAGTATGTAAGGAAGGTCATTCAACCTTTTATATCCTACGTATTAACTAATTTATTTCAGTACCACAATTCTCCAAACTACAGAGAAATGTTTATGATTTTTACCTTAATTGCATAAAATTTCTTTTAAAAAAGCTTACAGCATATGGGGTTTTTTTAATTAGAAATTGTCCTAGAAATCTCCAATGTACTACAACTCAATCAAAAAAGTGAAGGCAACATAATGTTATGCATTTTCTGCTCTCCTAGTAATTTCTTGCAAAGACCTTTTTAAGGAAGAAAAATAGATCCATTGATAACACCAACAGAACAATAGATCCAACAGATAACACAATCAAAGACTTAGTGCTTAAGCCCAGAAGTAAAGACATAAGAACAAAACACTCGCAATGAGTATATATCAAAAGCTGCCTAATGAACCAAATGAATAGCCTTAATTACTGCATTAGCTATCTCTGGGTAACTTACTAGTGAAAAACTCAAACAGACATTCCCTGTAACAACAGCAAGGATAATATTTTTGAATAAATGGCATTTTAAAGATGATTATGATAAATTAAAAGAAAGAGGGTTTTATGCACAATGATTTTATAGGCTGTAACTATAAGGGCTGTGCCTGGGATTAAAAAAAAATAATAATCCTCCCTGCAATTCAAAATGCATGCTGCAGAGAAGAGAATAAAAAAGCATTAATTCAGAACTGTACATAATTTACTCACCATCTGTGCAAGTTTCTGGAACAAAAAAAATAAGGCTTGCTGTATGTCCAAGGCAGCTTTTAATGCTAGAAATTACACATATGATAAATGTACCTACTGCGTTGACTCTGATGTTTATAAAAGTTACTTAAATCCTTCACAGAATTGAACAATTAAAGTGTGAAGCCTGAAGTACAAATACAAGGACTGGTACTCTTCATCTCCACCTTTCTCCCCTTTATTTCCCCACTATCATCTTGCTGATTTAAAACTAAGATATAGTTTTATGTATCCCCTGATTCAACCATTGCTATATACAAAAAATGCAGAACAACTTCCCCCAAATTTTTAGCACTCATTCTGCATATGACAGTTTATTTTCTGAGGACCTCCTTGTAATTCTGATAGTCACTTAAACTTAGATTTTAATCAGAATCTTTAAAGAAATGTATCAACATAAGCAAGTTCTTTTTTGTAACAAATATTAGCACACCTCATCTACTTCCAAGTTTTCTGAATGAGGAAACATCTGGAAAACAAACAAAACCCCCACGAACTGCAATAGATTGTGCACCTACTGTTACAGTTATACAGAATACAGACAAGACTTCCGGAAAAAATTCAAGTAACTAAGTAGGGCCTTTATGACCTCCAGAGGTAACTCAAGCGACGACAGCCTTCCCTGAGTGAACCCGCATTTGACAATAGTTCTATTGTATTATGATAAATCAGTGCAAGAGAACATATAACATACTTGCATCATACTTGTTCCCATTCCCCTTGGGAATGAGCAATAAAATTACTGTCCAAGTTAAGGGACACCAGTGTTCCCTTCAGGAAAATGAACACACTGTAAGAAGGTATTTTTGACTGAAGGAGTCACCAGCTGGAGGAGAACTCAGTGGTGTAAGATAACTGAAGTATTCATTGATAAAGAAGTGAATGTTTTCAAAACATATCAGGGAATGACAACTAAGGCTTCTACCTTGCTTTACCAAATGCCTTCTGCTTCACTGATGGACTACTTAAAATCTGGATGTTATTTCTAACAATCAGTCTCATCTCCTTGTAAACTCTTTGTATAATATACCTTGTGCTGCAGTAAACTTACTGTGAATGAGAAAGGAACAATTCTTACTCACGTGAAACTTCACTTAGCATCCAAGACAAAAATGCAAGATGGATGTCTGTCTTCTACTGTCAAACATTAATATTACAATAAATTAAAAGAATATGCAATAAATACTTTTGAAAGTAATGTTCATTATTGGCTTTCTCACAGCTTTTGATACATTTATTTCACTGTGATACAAATAAATACCTCACATATTGTAATCTATTAAGAGTATTAAGCATAGCCAAGGCCTGCAATCGTGCAACTGCAATATACTTTGAATAGATAATAGTTCTCAACATTGCAAATACATATAGCAGTATTTTTATTAAGTGTATGTATGAAAACTAACTGCATGGAGGAGGGAAAAAAAGAAAAAAGGAAAAAAAAAGACATGTTTTTCTCCCATGCATTTCACTTCCCACAAAACCAGTAAGGCCAAGATGCTTTATTCCCCAGTCACTGCATGGAAAAAAAGAGGGCGGATGGAATGCCACAGCTAAAACCCATTCTTAAGTCTCTCTCTTAGGATGGGAAGGAGGAGATCACTGATGAACCAGACAGAAACAAACATCTAAGCCACTCAGGGAATCAGTAAGAGTTGCTACCATCTCCCACTACTTCATGTTTCGATCAGGAGATGAAGGCTGAATAAACAAGATTCAGAAGTAACATTAAATCCACTACACGGCAAGGAGAGCTTTCCTAGTTTTGCTCATAAGAGGGGATCAGAATATTGCATATATCCAAAAAGTATTATTTGGTACATAGATTATTAGATACCAAAACAAGCTGCCAAGGAATTTTGGCACAAATTCATGGGAATCATAAAAATAAAGAAACATACCTGACAAGTTCCATAGCACTGGAAAAATTAAGTGTTCTTGAGCACTGAGAGCAAAGGGCAAAGATTTCCAGGCTTTCTAATGTGTGTGGCTTCTCTTACCATCACATCCCTTCCTTCCAACTTTGATTTAAAAAAAAAAAAACCACATATATTCACAGGATACATTTTGTCCACAATGGCAGGACTGGTTGTTCAGTTAAGACTACCCCTTGCTTTCAGTACCGGCTAGTTTCTTAACATGTTTTCTGCACTGAAGATGTTAAAAAAAAAAAAAAAAAAAAAGGAAGAAAAACCCCACCCACCCCCAAAAAAAGCACACAAGTATGAAAGATATGTAATGCCAAGACGAGATCAATCCTTTTGCAACTATTTGATTTTTAGATTTAAAACCAGAAATAGGCAACTCGTTATGTTTTTTCATATTAAACCTCTAATCCTTTAAATAGTTTTTCTTCCCACATACAACACACTGAAAAACAATTGTACAGCTCTGAGGAAAGCCAGCACCTGCAGGAAAGGGTTTAATCTGGCAACTGCTGGTGTTGTTGAGTTATTCATCACATAAATCTCTTACTAAGGCCCACCTCTTTCCTGTAGTTCTAACCGTTGGAGTTTGAGAAAACAGACCTCATTTCATGCTAAACTCCCACCGCTAAGCAGCTGAATCTCCTACATTACTTAGGATACTGTTCGTGAGAGCAGACTTCACATGGAGTCATGCAACATCCTGTTTGAAGCCAAATGCTCCAGATGGGATATGTTTCACTGCTGCCTCCCCCTCCCCAGCCCATTTAAGCTTGTTCTTTTTTCTTTGAAAGCATTTATCCCAAATCGATGCTATAATAGCATGTTAAAACTGACCTTTTAAGAAAAATACAGACAAATCAAAACTTAAAATCTAAATGTCTTTCTACAAAAAAAAAAAAAACCACAACACTTAAATTATCAAAATATTTGTATTAGCTAACCAATTAGCAAAACTACATATATAATAAAATAAATGACTTGATGTAGCTCTCTCCTGCAGGAAAATCTGCCTTGTTTCAGAAAGTTTACTAATCATTTAAAAGCTTAACATTGTCACGCACGTTACTAATCTAATGGAAGTTCTCATCGACATAACAAGGAAAAAACTGTCTAGTCTGCTGATCACTCTGAATGCTGGCAATTTCTCAAACATCTGCTAAAGGTCAGATTTCCACTGCATGGAACCAATCAATGAAGCTACACAACACTCCCAGCACCATTGGAAGTGCCAAACAAAGACCACTGTTTTACACAAGCAAAGAAACTCAGCCTGAAATCTTCCAAAACACTACCAGCAAAGTCTTTGCTCCCGTCGCCACATAGTACTCATCTACCTGGCAATGGCTGTTAAGATTTATCCTAGTTTTGCTCTTTATAGCAGAAACCAAGTTACTTAATGCTAACCCATTTTTCCGCATTGTTAAATAGTGTGCAGCCAATACCACATGCAGAGAAACACTATGGAGGAAAAAAATGAATGTATATTTATTTAAACAAAAGGGGGTTTTATTTAAATGTTAATCATCACAAAAAGCAACATTTCAGAAAACTGAGCATGCACACATTTAGTGCCTTTGTTTCAACTCAGTGACTTCAAAAAAACCCACCCCTACCAAGTTCTAAAAAACAGACCTAAGAGTTGAAAAACAGCCTGAAATCACATATTTCTGCCCTAAAATCCTTACTAAGCAACCTCAGAATTATAATCCCAATATCCTAACAGATTAGGGAATTGTTGGCTCCTGCTAAAAACAACATGCTCTGTGTTTCGACAGCTTATCACATGGCATAAAACCAGCACTTTAGCAAGAGCCTACACAGAAGAAATAAATGATCGATTCTGATGCTGCTGAAAAGCTGAGCTTGTTCTATTTTTACAGATAAACCATTATTTTATATATGGATAATCTGGTATTGATTTACAAGAAAAGCCTTCTGCACAGAGAGAGAGAGAAGGGCCAATAACAAAGCAATCTGATGGAATTCAGAGAATATATTTTTTTAATTCTTTGTCACTAAGTCATCTTCAAACTACAGGTTTAGGCTTGTTCTCATAATTTTTTGTTGCTGTTAAAGAAAATCCATTTTAACTTCAGAGCCAACATGGGTAACAGAAGGGAAGCAGAAGTCAGTAGACATTCCAATAAATTGAGCAGAATATTCTCCTCCATTCCTTCTAACTCAACAGCTAATACAGCAATGGTGTGGTCGCAGGGCAATCCTAAATGAAGGCAATATCCATTTAAAAAAACATAGTTATTACTAGGCAATCATGTTGCCACACAGTCAACAGCCTTGTGCCGAAGCCGCCGCTGTGCAACGCTGCAGTCCTAGCCCCGTGGTGCTCACAGTTTTGCTCCTGACCCCCAGTCCTCCTTGCCACAGCTGAGACAGAGCTACCAAATGGCCTCTCAACTCCAGTGCCTGAGGTGAACCACGCTCCATCTTACAGAGGGACCACTCCCTCAGCAAGTCAGCGCAGCTACCATGCCAGGAATCAGTACTACCCATGGGTCAGAGAAGGTATTACCCTGCATGAAAGGAGAGGACTGTACAGCAAAGTCCCATACAACGGGCCATGGGAGGAGGGACCAGCACTCCTCAAGCAAGACCAGGCTCACTGGAAAGTGGTGTTTTGTGACAGCAAAGGCAAAACAACAAAAGCACAGGCTGCTTCTACAAATACCTGTCAAAAAGTTTTAATGGCATGATAAAACTTTGTATTATCTGAGACACAAAAATGAAGTTACTAAAATTGAATTTAAATACATCTCTCAAAGAAAAGACTCTTCAAAATTTTATTTTAAAGCTGAATAGCAACAGGACTATGGGATATTTCAAGGAGAGAGCTATTTCTCCGTACTAGTTCCACTTAATCTTTGAAGAATGCCTTCAGCTCCTTTCAGCAACTTTTTTTCATGATTGTTTCTTGCCTCATCTAGCTGTCAGTGTTTGGACTGATCCCAGTTTTGTGGGACACTTAGGGGTACAGAATTTTGTCACACTTAAAAAAATAGAAGGCAGCCCCAGAAAGACCCACGAGTATCCAGCTGTCTCCTCACTTTCAGTCATTCAACCATCTCTCCACTCAAGAGAAGCCAAGAAAACGAACAAACATCTGTATAAGATGCTTCAGGGAAGAGTGCAATGACCAATAAAAGTTTCTGTCACACTCTCTGTTTCTTCCAGCAGGTCTGTACAACTTGCCATTACAAAGGGGTTTCTCCAAAGTATGTTTAGAAGCAGCATATACCCATAAGGGAAGAAGCGTAACACCATACGCTTCAATGGCAATTCAGTATAAGGATCATAGATCAATAATATCCTATAACCATGACAGCTTGCAGAATTTGGGTGCTTTTATATACAAACATTACCAATAGCATTAACATATTTGAGTACAGTTTTTATTTAAACAAATATCGTAGTCAAGAAGCAGCCTGGCCAGATGGGAATATAGAATACATATGAGCACAAATTACTTACATTAGTTCACATCATCACACACACGTGTGGGAGAGAATTGGCCTGGCACTCCTATTACTTACACTTTTACAGAAGGGAGGACAAAGGCATGCTTAACTCTCTCTTAGTACTAAAACAGAACTGTATTATAAACAGTCAGAAGAACTTGCTTTTGGAAAAGATACCAAACAGGGTTAATTTCTCCAGCTTTCCAGTACATGTAGATCCACCTCCACCTTAGAGAGGTTTTAAGCCATTAATGCATTTCCAGCGGTTTTTTGATGACATATTAACCCCACAAAGCAGTAAGTTAAGACAGCAAGTGCCTGTAATGCCTGATAAACGCAAACTGCGCACGCAAAGTGCACCTACACTACCTTTACTGATTTAGTGTACAGCTTGGATTATAGCCAACAAATGAGGAAGGGAGATGTTAAAAGCGAGCTAGAAGATCTTTAAAGACCAGTTTTATGAGCGCAGGCCAACTGCCAAAGCATTTACTTTGAACTCCATGTTACCGTGGCTACAACAGCCTAAACCCAGCTCAAGTACATCTGCTCTGCACTGCAGTGCACAGAGAGACTTGTCAGCTTGCTCCGCTTTACTCTCTTAACGTGGGTCACTCGCACTGCTTTTAGGGAATCCACTGAAAAGCAAGTTATTGAAGTCATCAGTAACAACCCTCAGTAACACACGTGAGTCACAATGTTACCTTGCACCAGTGAGTGAACTGTACTAGAGAAGTCACAAATTTACTCATTAAGCAGAGGGAAGAGAGGGGGAAAAAGCTGCCTAAATGCTGCTTCCAAAAGAGCTGTACAGTGAATGACTAACCCAAGAAAAAGCACAAGTTGGTCACCATTAGATAGATACTATCCTAGCTTCAAACAGTTGGGAAGAAGTTCAGTACTTAAACGTAAAATTTAAAGCTTCTAGTCATGCATAACTATGGTTATCCCCTACAGAATTACAGCACTTACTCATTCTGTACTGAATGGAATATTTTTTTTAATGAATTCTCAAAAGTTCACTAGTTCAAAAGATGTAAAATGTTCTTTACACATGTGCTACCAGAATTGCTCCCCAAATCATCTCCATGCATGTATATTTAAGATTAATATCTTACAGTTTACTTAGTGAAATGGAGAGCCTATGAGAAGAAATTTAGATTTAGCAGCAATTTTCTCCCATGGCTCTTCAGAGAATGAAGAATAATGTTCTCCAGAGAACCTCTCAAAACAATTGCCCTTTTTCCACAACAGCTGCCATTTACTTACACTCTCAGAAGGACGGATGTCATAGGCTGCCTCTCAGAAAAGAATAACTGTTACCTCGCTTTCATCCTTTCTCAAAGTCATCATCTATATCCCTACAGATAGGAAGCCACTTTCTCCCCTGGGGGCAATTGGCTTCATTCCCAGTAGCAAAAACAGAAGGCAAGTAGTGGCCATCTTTGTTCAGGCAGTTGTGGCTTCAATCAGACTGAAAAATGAGAAGTTGCAGGCACAATGGAGGGAAACACGCTTTTGGGATCCTTTCCCTAAAAATTAATCTCAGTCCTAAACATCCTCAAACCTGCTGCATCTGAATTAGCCAACAAGACTGATACGCAGAAGGAGGAAATAGATACGTATTTGAAGTGTGAAAAAAAGGAAATGAGAAAATTCAGGAGTTCACAAAACATCAAGAATGAAAATAAACTGCGGGTCCTGTTGTACTCAGTCAGTGAGGCGAAGCAGCTGTAAATCTGTCTAAACTGGCTCTACATTCTCCAGTTGCTTTGTAGCTCCAGAATGCTTAAAACAGCTAGCACATGCCAGTCAATCTGACCCCCCGAATTGTTAGAAGTCTACTTCATTTAACATAGATTCACTCTTTAGGGATTTTCTTTTGTATGAAGTGGGTAAGAACACTGCCTACATGGAGCGTGAAAGATGGGTCAAGCCAAAGAAATTGCCAGAAGAGAACTACATGAAGCCTGAGTCAAGCCACTAATTTAGAATCAAAGGAAGCATTTTACTGAAGGAAGACTGGGGAGGAGGAGGAGACACATGGATGACATCGCACAGACTTACAGAACAACCTTTATAAGTTTAAAATATGTTATTAATTACACTTACTGTAATTAACTGCAAAGTCAGGTAAATGCAGGCTTTAACAGACACAGCCAATTCCATTTTCCTTCAATTTTTTCTGTTAAAAATTGCTATGCAATAATCTGTTTAAAATACTATTCTGAAGTTTATGGTTTTACTACTCCAGTTGTTTGGGTGACGATTACATTCTTCCCCCATCCTAAATTACTGATCATATTCTCTACCTTAACTTAGTAGTCCTTAAGATTTTGCTCCAAGGCATTAAAACTACAAAGTGTGGCAGGTAGGATTATTCAGCTGAGTTGACAGCATTACCATTTCCTGACATTTTAGCGCTTCATTTTGCAGCCTTTATCTTTAATTACATTTTGCACTGGAATAACAAAGAATACAAAACAACATGAAATTCCATGAACGATACTCTTAACTAGAGCTGGCAAGATGCTTTTATCTCGGAGATGCCTGCAGGTTTTTTGCACTTTAGTTTCATACCTTTTTCAACATTTTGAAAAGCATGCTAGGCAGCCAGCTAATTCAATGGGTTTTGCTTCATTAAATATTCTTGCATGTAGCATTTGCAATACTCCCTCCTCTCCCCACTTGCAAGGACATTAATACTCAGTTATAAGAAAGTTTAATTGAAGTATCAAAAATAAATCAATTTAGAAAGCATAATTGCACTCTAATCCATTGAGCGTACAAATAGTTAGATTTCTAGTTAAACTGTCGGCAAAGGCAGCAGTCTGTAGAGTTAATCAAGCATGCCATATAACATAACAATTAGACCAATTTATTCCTTCAGAAGATAAAAAAGCAGAATGGGAAAGAAGAAAAAAACCAAAACCACCAAAGTCCCCAAACTACCAAGGGAACTAAGAGAAAGTCCACACTGCATGTCCAACAGCCAGGAAGAACCCAGAAAGCAGAACACACATTTGCACTGTTAACTCCAACAGGTACAGCCGAAACTGCCATCATACACGCGGTGCTTCTTATTTCACTGGAGATAAAATGGGATTAATGTAACATCTGCTTACGCAGATCAAGAAATTAAACTATCACTTCGTACTGTTCACACGGTACAAAGAATATATTCTTACAACAGATGCACAAATGCAATAAACCCACGAAACGCGAGGAAAAGGTTTTACCATGCCTAAGCTTGCAAATGCCAGATCTCATCACTTCTCTGGCATCATTATCTGACCAATAATTCAGACTCTGCAGGGCCAATTAATATCTCATGCAGGTGACAAGTTACCAACATCTGAGAGGTTAAACACAGTTGAAATACACTCTAGCAATGGCTACAGTATAACTGAAGAACATTAATATCTTTAAGACATTTCTTGAATAATTGTTATACTCATTATACCCAATTATATTCACAACCTGTTAGCGATCAACTCTAAGAATTAGAGATCTACCCCTTGCAACCTAATGGCTGAAGTATCAAACCCAGACTCTCGCAGACTAATAAAGCAAACTTCCAGATGGCAACAGCTACTTACTTTTACAGCTATATAGGTTCTTCCACTCAAGTACTCCATCACCAGAAAATGGAGGGGAAACACTCAAACAGTCCCAAGATAGCCTGCTTTTTTTTTTTTTTTTAATATGTAAAAGTTCTTGATTCACTGCTGTTCATCCCCTATCTGTGAAGTAGCTCACTGCTTTTAGTGTTGTGACAATTCCCTTACTCCAGAACGCAAGCATATTCAGGATTGCTTGACAGACAGGCAAAAGTATTGCGATTACCAAATCTGACAAGAACACTCACTTTATTCTTACCTCCCAGAATTAGCACCTTTCCATATTTCATTAAATACCCAGGCAGCATTCAATTATTTCTCCGAGTAGCATCGTATAAACCTACAAACTGTCATCATCAACTTCTTATTTAATTCATCTATCAGTTGGCCTGCCAGTACAATTTCACAGAATAAATGAGCTGAGACAAAACAGTATCATATGGTCAACTAAATCTGAACATGTGGGAGGAAAAAAAGGAAAGAAGCAGCAAGTCCCAAGAAGCAGTACTTCAAGGCATTTTCTAGGGAGCTTTACTCTGATGTTTCAAAGTCTACCTTCCCAAATTTTTAGCATTCAACACTTAACAGAAATAAAATCATGGATGCAAATACTAAGGTATACCATAGACAACAATGAATGCTACCTTGGCAGGTTTGCCTGGCTTGTGTTTGAGCATAGCTCAAGCCCAACAAGCAGTACGGACATATTCCAAGTCATTAATTCTTACAGAAATCCAATTAAATATTTAAATTTTCCTTCCACCTGCAAGAGAAAGCATCAAAGACCTAACAAAAACAATACTCTATATAGGGGGGACTGTGCTCATTTAATAATCGTTTAGTCTCTTATTTCTCTTTATGCTGCTATAATTTGAAAGGTGACTTCGTCATCACCTGACAGCTGAGACTTCATGAAGGATGAACAGATTTCGCAAAGTGTGCAATTCTGATTTGTTATTACATATCCTTGAAGTCTCTCAGGATATTTCAACAGCAAAACCTGAGTTTCTACGACATTTTCATGCCAGTATAGAGAAAATTTGTGGTACTGTGATTTTGGACCATGTTACCTGGGTGCAGATATTAAAAAAAACCTCTCAATTACATTCTCCACATCACATACATAAACTGCTTTAGAGATTAGATCTTGCTTCATTGTTTATACTGATTAACTTATATGGCTTATATAGGACACACCCTCTACATCACTCACTGCTTTCTTATGATTTTTTTTTTTTTTTAGAACTAACTTTTTATCCAGAAGCAGAAGAGTGTTTTTTCTTATGTTCCCAAATATACTCTCATCATATTACTCTCAATTCCCTGTGGAGCTGCAAAAATGAGTTCCCTCCCATTACACACTCCAATCTCTTACCACATCCCAAAGCTTCCCCTCTCACCTCATGAGCTTACCTCCACAACACTCTATCCTGTAGTTTTACTCAGCCTGGACTGCTGGGGATACGACAGCACGTGCTGTGGCTTAAGCACATGCACAATTCTGCATAACTGGTTTGTGACCAAATTAAATCATCACCTGCTGAGCTCCCTGTGCCTTTGTATGCAAAGTATTAACTTGAACTCCCATCCACTTACCCAAACATTAGTTTTCACTGAATTCTCTAAGAAAAAAGTTGTCTTTAGTTATCATAGTTTCACACACCATATATTTCACTGAAAATGGTCAAGAGATTCAAGTATCAGTGAGAGGGGACAGTCAGACAAGAAAAAAAGCATGGAAATACTTAAGCTTCCCTACCACGATCCCAATTTTCTTTGCATCTGTCCTAACACCAGGCTGGAAGAAAAAAGAACACAAGCCTGAAATAAATGTAATGAGACCAAACTGCTGGAGAGCTTTGCCCTTGAAGGACATGGGGAGATGTGCCCAGCAGTACACTCCTCCAAAACTGCCAGTAAGAGAAGCTGGTAGCACTGGAGGAGAAGGGGCAGAGAAAGTGAGCCTCAATGTTACAAAAAAGAGGAAATTCTTATCTAGGAAGATAGATGTGCACAGCAAACAAGGTTCTTCAAGTACATATGTTTCTTTCTTTCCAATGAAGTCTAGAAACTTCCCCAATTTTCTAGTTTAATCATGGAGAGATGGAGCAGTTATTAAAGTTATGACTTAAAGCAGCAACACCAGACTAAGCACTTTCAGACATCCAGTATCTACTACACTATGCAGGCTTTACTTCAAACCATGCTACTACAAATTGAAATGCCTATTAAAAAAAAAGATAAAAGAAAAGTGAAAAAAATCAGCATAATAGGTCTAAATCCTTTCTTTTACTATATAACCATTTTCCAGGACAGTGTATCTACTACCTAGTAACTGCCTCCCACCTATGTTAACATTTATAGAGCCAGAAAGAACAGTTTCTCTGCATTCTTGAAAAACTCTTGGCCAGACACCCAAACACTTTTAGAGAGCAGACCTTTAAAATTATGTTTCTGCCAACGGAAGGTGGGGGCAGGGGGGGGAAACACCTTTTGTTCTCCTGAAGAGTGTGGATATGGTTCATACAATTAATCATTTTAAGGGGGATGTCTAAGCAGCAATAACACAAGAAAATACATTGGAGAAACAGAATCAGAAGCTCCTGGGTGGGTGATTGTACTTGGCAGGAGAGGCACAAACTCACTTCAAATACTCTTCTTCAAGACATAATCAAACCACTGTAAAACATCAAAACCTATACAAAGGCATTTTAAGCAGGCATATAAGCAATATTCAGAGCATCTTCCCTAGTCTCTCACAGGCTCCTCTAACCAATAAAATTCAAGTATGACCTTTCAAGCAGACAAAAGGGCTTGTCAACCAACAGCAACGGTGATCCCGCAAAGAACATGAGCAATACATCAATGCTAGGACAGCACGTTGAGTTGACAGCAGCTGGGGATCAGCTGGAATCAACAGCCCCTGTGTGCTGCACCATCACTGACATGGTGATAGAGGCATCCAGGCATTTTTTAAGTGATCACTATCAGTTGTTCTGACATACTGCCGCAAAAAAATACGGGGCACAATGAAAGTAATGATTTAAACACTTTCTCAGGGGAGGGGGGAAAAAGGTAAAACAAAACTTGAACTTCTGCAGATAGAGTGTCTTTTACAGCCTTTTAGAAAAAAGGACATCTTGTAGCATCTAAAACACATTGCCTCTTGTCAAAAACATCAAACAGCTAGCTGCTACCAGGTCACCTCATATATATACATACACACACAAAACAAGTCAGTTACTTCCCCCTTCAGATACACCAGCCTAAAACATTTTGAAATGGGTTAGGATGTTGTCTGAGAAAGCCAGAAACTCAGGAGGTAAGGAAAAACAGCAAGTCTGGTAACAGCCTGGCAAGTTTCCCTCTAAAAAGACACTTGGGGTTCTTTACCTAGGAATGCTGTACCTGTCCAGCAGTACTAGATCCAAAAATACTGCAGTAGCTTGTTGATTTATCTCTGCAGAGAGATATTTTCATATATCTGGCAAGTCAGGACTCACAGAACAATTCAGCCCTTTTGCGAGACTGCCAAAATGGCAAGAGCCAGGCATCAAATTTCTTCCAACAATTAAGTGGGTCAGACAGAAACTACCGATCAACTTTCTCAGAGAAGAAAAATATCCACAATAGCAATAGGTTTATGATGAAGAAATGAAATTTATTATTAGGTGAAGCTAGCATTTTAAAGTTAGATCATCACTTCATTAGTCTGCAAACTACCTTACTTGAGCGCTGAAAGCAAAGTCTACAAAGAGAGTCTCCTGGTAGTTTGATTTTCCTGCAGCTAGGAATCAACACAAGCATGCAATAGGAGTCAACAGGAACAAAATATATGCCTACACGACTAGGAAAATATCTATGAATTCTTCCTTTAAGTGGAAAGAATTAAACATGTTTTGGAAAGCCCATGCTAGAAGACAGAGTAAGCAAGCAGGAAACACCCATAGGTTTTGCATGTGAAAGGCAAGAATCATTTTAAAATCAGCAAAACAAGTTAAATCCACTAAACTTCAGTGATGTATTTCTGTAACACCATATATCCAGATGCAACTGGAAAGAACTGGATAATGCCGACATCATCAAAGAAGGACTCCATATAGCAACATTATTTTCTTCTGAAAATGCTTGCTAACATTGAGAAGGTAGGAAAATGGGGACCTAGAAGTGGATAGCAATAAAAACTATAATTTAAGGTTCATTTGGTTTTTTAGTTCCCTAACAATAGAAACCTGTGAATGTTTGCTATACGAACTTGTAAGCAAAATGGTCTGCCACATCTACTAAATAACCTCCAGGGACGAGACCATATTTCCTTGTCAAAGTGAGCTTAAACTTCTTAAATAACATAACTTAAAGCAAGCAACATAATTATTTTACTGGAATAAAGCATATCAATTGCAAGAGGCTTCTTCAAGTACACTTGTATTGAATTCACATTCTAAGATTATATTTAAAAAAAAAAAAAATCACATGAAAGCGTAACAACAACTCTGCAGTTTCAGTAAATGTATTCAAATACAAAAGAAACATTTGTATCCGCCTCATCTCTGCCAAAAACATTTCCACCACAGTAAAATTACTTCAAAGTTTTGCTAAAGTAGTAACTACAATTCAGGTTATTTTACAGATACGGATCCTACTCATAATGAATGTACACATTCAATATAAGTTCAGGAAATTCTCTTCAGCAGCCTCCATTAGGGGTCACACAAGCACTCTCCCTGCTCTCACACTCCCCAGGCTCAAGCACATAAGGGTCAAGGCAACCCACGCTGCCACATGGGCCCCAGCGCAAATAAAACTGAGCTGCATGAGCAGAGGGCAAGTTGCCGGATCGACAAGTACAGAACATTTCTAAGTACAATAGTTATATTAAGTAACAGCTTTTTGCTCAAGTATCCATGCATGTGACTCTCACTTAGCAGCTTTGTCGTGTAGGAGATGGAAGCTAGAAATTCAGCTGAAAGATCAGACAGCTAACTCTCACTGCATCTGTTCTCAGTGCTTCCATCAGCACATTGTTCAGTTAGTGCATACACGAAGACCACGTAGCCTCTCTCCAACCCCTCACCACAGGGACCTCACTGAAATAAACTATGAAGACAGTGTGAGGCTTAGCTGAACAGCTTCCAATATCCAGTGGAGCATTTGTTGATATCGTTCATTGTTATGCCTCAATCTGTAATCCACTTTAGTAGCACGTGCCAAAAACTACTCTTCCTACAATCAAAAGAAACAAAACAATCGAGGCATTAAGCAAAAAGATCTTGCTCTACACAAATACAGCCTTTCAAATAATCAGACTATATTATTTTGCTTCAGTCTGGCAAGCAAGAGACAGTCACTCTGGACCGAAGACAGACAGGTTCTCAGACAATTTGTGAAATCCTAAGTGTGATTGTTACCCTGTCAAAAAATAATGCTATAACTATAGATATCTTGCTGTACAAGGTCTGATAAACAGAACCAGTGAGGCTGTTCCAGAACTAGTGAGACTACCTGGGCCTTTAACAGTCCTGTAAGAGAAGTAACACACCAGTTGAGCCAAGATCCACAACCAACACTGCGCCTTTTCTCCTGCCAGAATACGGATCTCTGTAGAAGCAGCAGATCTACTTGAGGGATTACTCATTTGAGGGGCACCGGGCTCAGAACAGACTTAGAGACTATTTTATGAACCAGAGGTTCTACCACAAAGAAGGTCTGCTAATTTGTCAATCTCTCCACAGCCATGAAATGTTTCAGATTTACAACCAATCATTCCCACACCTGGACTGCTTTGGACAAGTTATTTATGTCCCTGTTCACGTAACACTGACCTACGCAGCCGTTCCTCAGAACATCTCAGTTTTCCACACAGAATCAGACAGAAGGATCTTCATGTTTGCAACTGGTTGTTTGTTTTCACAAAAGCTCATGTGAAATGTAATAAACATTGACCAAATGACTGGCAGGCAATGAGTGAGTGAATACATTTCCAAGACAAATTTTTTTCTCACTTTGTTCACCGTTAAAAAAAAAAAAACCTGTCTTACATTTACTTTTTTTAAAAATGGCTGATTCACTAATGCAACCCTTGTAAGTAGTATCACGTACGTACACATTTGAATGCATGCAATGACATCTATTTATTGCTGGTTGTGGGTGGCTTGTAAGCTTAACAACAAACAGCATTTGAAACACATCTTGATGGAAATCTCTCACACTCTGGAACCCCAAGACCACTGTAGAAAATTACAGACTAGGACAGCCAGATTTGACCTTTTAACACTGACCTGCAGGTCTCTAGGGAAAACAAATCACAAATGACACCGTTTTCTGATGAGGGATGACTCAGGCATCTTTGTGTCAATGGATAACTACACCTACAGACTTTGTTACCAACAGATAGCTCACAAAATTTTATGAGCTGCTTAACCACAAAGACCTGCAATGAGTAAAGTATTTGAGTCTTTAAACCATACCAAAGTTTTACCTGTTTTCACACTACATAAAAATTTGTTCAAAGTAGAGTTATTCCATTATCACCTAGTAACTCTTGGGGAATACCAAAATATTGCTAATTGGGAATCTATCTTTGTAATAATACCAGTATCTGTGACACCAAGGGACTGAAGTGTTGCTCTGACAATTAACCGTTACCCAGAACAATCTGGCAAAGTTTGCTATCAAGGTCCCTGTTGGTTTGACAGAGGAATCAGTGATTGTTTCCCCAGCGAATTTTGATAGTTATTATATTTTAATAATAAAGTGTTCTGGATGCAAAATAAGGGGGATAAAGACAAGAGAAAAAACTTATTGACATCCATCTGTCTATGAGATCAAACTTCTTTTATGCATTGTTGTTTTAATTTCTAATTGCCATGACTGCTAGAAAGAATTGCAGAGTACTGTAAAGATACTCAAACCCCTTGGAAGGTATCCAATTTATGTGGTTAGCATGGTGTGATGATGTGGAAACAGAAGATAATGTGGCCCACAGATCTTCAGCAGGCTTTAAAATACCATCTTTCATGGCAAAACTACTCTATTTTAAGCAGCTGATTGAAAGGTACTAATAAGGCATTTGGGTTGATGACTACTAGTATGGGAAGGATTGCACCATTTCTGAAAGAATTTAAAGACTCTTGGCTCTTTTTAATAGCTCTTGAAAGTCCTCCATTTAAAGTTACCTACCTAGCACAGGAGTCATCTGCATATTGAGATCTGTCAGGACAGGGCTAAGAAACACACCTTTGATGAACCACTCGTTTTACTTCACTGATATCACTCCTCTTATTGGGGCCATATCTGAGAACAAATTAATAAAGTCTTTGTTTACCAGTCAACTTTGAGGGAACCATAAAAAAACCTGCTTTGGTAGCTACAGCCAGAAATCTGGCTTAAGACCTGTAAAAGAGAGGCATTTAAAGATCCTCCTTCTCCTGAAAGAGCACCAAGGAAAAGAAAGATCTCAAGCAAGGTACATTCCAAGTTGAGTCACTTAGCTGCACAGTTCTTACTTGAGTACTGTACTGAGGCACAGCACTGCGCCCTTAAAAGTTAGCAGCTTTTTCCTCCCTTTTCTATTTATTAATGTCTTCAGCACAGAGATACTAAGCTTCTTTCCCATCTCATCCCTCTTACATCCTAACTGCATGACTATTAATTTTCCCAGACCTTCTACTGCCGCACAGTCCCCCAAGTCACAAGCCCTCAGCCAGTGAATACCGCTAGCCTCACACTCTGCTGTGCCTGAAAGCTAACAAAAGCACTGCTATAGGTAGAGTCAAAGCCAGAAAAGCGGTCTACTTTTCTGCCACACGTCAAAATATGAGGTATTGAGAGCTGTGGTACCAATTAAAGCTGCTCAAAGTAAAAAGCAGCTACATGTCCTGTTGCTGAATGAAGTTGGTTTAGATTAGGGCATGTCACAAGTTAATGCACTGCAAATAAGTAGTAAGCACTCTCTTGCTGGCAATTCCAAATACACAGTGACTGTAATACTGATGTCCACAACATCAAAGTACATGCAAACGCTCATGAGAGGATCAGGTTTTCTTTATCTTAGTCAATGCAAGATGCAGCTTGCAATTAATAGGTCTTTTCTTCCTTTGTCCTTGGGACAAAATTCATAACATTGAAGACTTTTTGGCTCTCCTTAAAGCAAACAGAATCACCGATTACAAAAAAATGATCATGAATGGCATCCATTAAAGCCATCAAATCACCAGTCACAGCACCCTTTCTACAGAACAACTTGAAGCTTCTGGAACTCCCTCTGATCCACTGAGCTGGAATGGACATGTTGGTTATAGATATTTGGGTTCAAGTGAAATAGGCTGTCTGTGACACTCCGAATCTGCATTCTTTCATCTCTGTTCCTCTTTGAGGTACCTTTCTACACAATGCTCCCTTGACTTCTGCATACGTTCCCTTAGAAATCTGCCTCTAAACTCTGAGTGTCCTAAAACAGAGAGAGAGTCCTGCTCAGTAAGAGGAGCAGGCTATAAAATCTCACTGAGGGAACTGGCTATGCCTAATTATTTATTACCTATTTTTAAGTGGCTCCCAAATGTTCTGGACCACTGACAGCATTTAGTATATCTTCCACAGAGCACCTTAATGAAGTTTAGGTTATTTTTCAAATAGAGAGGCAATGAAGTTTAGCAGACATCTTGCTGCTTTCTTGGGGCCCACCAGTGACACACAGATCTCTCTTCTAAACAGAGAACGCTAAAACAGCACATTGCCACAGACTAGAAGGCTATTTCTTTCTAGTTGTTCACATATAGCTACATGAAGAAACAACACCCACTGTAGCCACACTGTTTACAGGAACAAACCTTCCTGATACAAGGCACAATAAGTTCACTCCAACTCTCTGCCCAAGCATTGTAGAACACACTGATAGTGTTATCCCACAAGTGTGAGGTTGTTTACCCAGTGTGCAAGGTGCCAATATACACACAGGGCAGAGGTATTTTATTTCATGTCTGCGCAGAGATGGGTGCTAGGTGGTAGCTCCAGAAAGCTAGCACAAAGTTCGGTCATGCAGGTACAGTATTTATACCATCTAGTTATGCATATGCATAAGTAATTACACAAAGCAGTTTTCTATTGGTCTACATTTCTCTTATTTCAACTTAAAGCTACAGTGCTACTTTAATATTCTGCGCATGCTCAAAGGTGAGGGGTCCCTGCTTGGGGCGGGGTCTCCAGCTCAAGGGGTGTGTTGTTTAGTATTATAATGAGGATAGTTCACGTGAGGGTGCTTCTTATCACACTTCTACTAGTTGTTTCAGATGGTTCCCAAAACATCTTAATTAGCTTACATATTTCTCCAGGATGTGCTTTACTCCCAAGGACACTAATTCTTGTTTAGACATTCCACGTTCCAGTCTGAATTCCCCTTATCAACTTTATGTAAGTCCTGGCCTTCCACCAGCTCCTGTTAGACTACAATAGTTTAACATGCCCTTTATGCCCTTGTGAACAGCATGATAACATGAAGAGTCCACATAAAATCCTTTATGTGTATTGTTGGTGAAAACTTGCCAAACCTCCCATGCAAAGGGTGTCTGCCAACAGTGACTCTTGAATAGACTAAGTTGCTAATTTAGGAATAGCAAAGACAGTAACTTAACTTTCAAAAATTCTAAATTTCGTATTGCTTCTAGGTATAAGAATGAAAATATTTTTTAAAAAAATCAAAGCATCAAACATCTTTCCACTTGAATTAGTTTTCAAAATACAAATAAGGAACTACATCAGTTGCCTGAACACTAACATGAAAGTTATGACCAACTGGTTCCAAAGTAAGTTTTGGAAAGTCCTTCTCTTCACATGTTTTTAAAATTTTTAGTAGGAAAATCTTGTACCTGAAGATACAAATTAAACTTGTAGGACTGTTGCTGTAATTGAAAACATGTCTTTTTTTCCTTAATATCTGTTTGCAGGACAAGCTATAGATAGTCATTTCCAAAGCCTTATTGATGGCTCAATTATAGTTTAAGTTGGCATGCATTTGGCATGACAATATCACCCATTCACTGCTATGTGAAGAGTTCACGCCTTCTCTGCCCCCACGCCTTGAAAGAGATTGCTTACCAGTAAAAGCAGTATCAAAGCTGAAGTAAATTGAAACTGAAGAGATAACAGGCAAGCACAGAGGTAAAGAAAAACCATGTATTGGCCAAGCAGTTTTGGTGACATCATTCAATCAGCAAAAGAGAAAAACCTGTGGCAAAATAAAGCCTTTTCCACTGCTTCTGTTCAGGGTTCTGTTGTCTTGTTTGTTTGTTTCTAAAGTACAAGACGTTAAAATTGTCTTTTTTCAGGGATGTAGTCTCTCCTTAAATTATCTTTAAAACAAAAACAGATCAAGTTCACAGTGTTCCTTTTGTGAAGAAAAAAATAAAAACAGGAGTAGTCTCAAATTTTGTATTTATTTGTATTTGTGATTTACAAGTCTGAGATAAGGATTATGCTAGAAATTCAGATTTCTTCCCTAAAACAGTCTTTCCAAAGACTTTTCTAAGTTACACAAATGATTTCTCTTCTTCCTTGCCCTCTCCTCCCCCCACCATCTCTTGAGAACCGCCTGAAGGCAAATATAATTGGAACCTTGCACTCGCTGCAGACATGTCATGAACAAGAACATAATCCAGGGTCATCAGCAGGCTAAAGCCAGCGCACTGCACTGCCATGCAAGATGATCAGTGTCTGCATGATAAGCATGCCTACAGGCCAGCATCGCAGCCAAGGCAAACCTAACAGACTTGAGAGAGTGCAGCTTGCATTGTTCTCAAGCAAAATCTGTTCAAACCATCTACAAAACAGCTCTGATACGTACAATTGCTTTTAGAGCTATTCCCCCCCCCCCCCCCCCCAGTAAAGAGGACAAAACATAAGGTCCTGAGGATTGGGGGGGGGGGGGGGAAGGGAGCGAGGAGAGAGGTTGAAAGCAGGGATCTGCTTACAGCCAGAGAAGATCATTAACTATTAATAACAAAAAGGCTGCAATGCAGACAGCTTGAAATCTGGTACAGCTTACTAAATCACAACTGCATGAGACCATTACACTACAGTATACCAGTAATAGCTCCACAGTTCAGAATCCTTACCTTGAAAGCTCACTTTCAGTGACAAATTCCTACATTTATATGAAGACCACACCACACATCTTTCCAGCGACACAGCACTTATTATGATGAGAGCTGTTGGAAAATTCAAAAAGATTTCTTCTAGTTAAACATTCATTTTAAAAGTAGGTCCTTCTGAAAAAGGATGTTTTATGCCAAACAATTTACAGACAATATTCAATAAAGCACAAGTGCAGATCTTATTCAGACTGCAGTAAGATCGGGGAGGGAGAGCAAATGCAAGTCATGCATACCTAACAAAGTTTCTTCACTGGGAAGAAATGATGAATAAGCTTCCTCTTGGAGAGAATACTGTGAAAGCCAGCCTCTTATGCCCAGACAGTGGTTCCAACTTCTTTCCACCTCACTTCAGAAAACTGGCAATCAGTAAGCAGTTAATACTGTATTAATAAGCAAGGCATGGCAGAGAATGTTGTTGAGTGCCAAATGGGGGGGTGGGGAGTGGTTTGGTTTTTTGTTTGGGGTTTTGGGGTTTTTTTATGTTCAGTACACTAGTGGCCTAGGTGGAGTCCTCTATTCACACCTAAGCAAATCAATTTAGCTGATCCCGCTTTCTTCCCATTCCCGGGGAAGACATTTCAAAGAGTATTTATCTGCCCTTTCAGGTACACTCTTCCTTGGTGAAATACAGAGTAACTGCTGTTTTCCAGAATGACAGGAAGACAAAGGGCTAAAGGAAAACAGGGGAGGCTGCCTGCAGGGAGAAGGGCTGGATCACACTGGTGCTATGATCAGAATATACGATGGGCAATACCAGCCATCTCAGAGCTGTGAGATGAGTAAAGAGCAAATCCGGATGCCAGTCTTGAAGCAAAGTGGGGATGCTACAGGAAGGAGAGCTGCAGCCGTTTCAGTGCTGCAGTTACCCACAATCTCCTCACCGCATCCTTGCTGCAGTTGGTTCACAGAGCTGGAGTTGTGCCGTCCTGTCCCCCCGCTCACAGGCTCCACAGAGCAAAAAGGAGCTAGAGAGTCCAGCCCTAGTGCTGGGCCTCACCACTTAACGTGCCCTCTTTTCTCAAGCGAGGTGGGTCTCGTAGTTTTGGAATGTATTTTGTAAGAAGGGCATATTTGATCACAGCTGGTCCTGGTCTGTCAAGCCTCTCAGAGTGGAGAAGGCTGTCCACACAAATGGGTGTTGTGTAAAGACAGAAAATAACAAGGTAAAGAACCATTAACAGAAGATTTTTAGTGACATTAAGTCCACAAATAATTTAGAAATTAGCAACATTGTTTCAAAGTAACCCATACAAGAAATACATTGGAGATACAGAAATAAAACACATGTAGAGAGCTATTTATAAGAGTGTCCAGCACTACACCAAGAAATGCCAGGGTGGAAAGCCAATCAGAACAGTTCTACAACAAAAACTGCAGATAGTAGGAGGGTGGTCCACTTACTAGAACAGAAGTGGAACAAGAAAGATAATAAATCCAGAGACACAACCACATAAAAAAAATACTATATGTGGTTAAGTGTTAACTTGCTTCTTTCTGGTGTTTAATTTTATTTGGGGATTTGAATGCAGCAATTCACTATCTCTGGGAGTAAGAGTAAAAACCCTGGAAAAAATGTAAATGCTAACAAATCTCAAAGAAAAAAAACACCTTTCTCAGGCCTGAGAAACCAGCACAGCTCACTGTTTCATTTCTTTTTCTAGAACAGAAGCTGGCAACTTCTCAAAGTGTTTGGGAGTATTATTTTTTCCCTTACACGTGAACTTAAGCACACTGGTAACATTTTTCTTCCCGCCTTCCCATTCCCACCAAGTATGGAACTCATCAGGAGCCCAAAGCCCAACTTTCACAGACACAGGACACCAAAAAACATCAATGATTTACAGCACCTTGCCATAGCGAGAGACAGTGGATACCTACTCCTTGCTCTGAGCTCTAGAGTCTGGAGTTCAGCAGAAGTCAGGCAGCAGCTTCCCACCTTTGTGGCTGACTAACAGTGGGTGCACAGACATTTTGAGAGGAGCTCAGTCCAAATCAGGACCCGAGAGCTGTTTCCACTAAAAGATATGACCGGCTGCTCACAAGCCAATGTTTGCTGAAACACTGAATTTGCCATGTCAGAGCTTGCAGGCTGCCTCCACGAGGATCAAATTTTATGTTTGGCCCTCACATTCAGGGACTGTTTGTCAAAATTTTAACATACCAACAGTAGAGAAGTGCAGGCATGCATCCAAACACAAGAAAGGTTGTATTTAGAGTACAGGAGACCATTATGGAAAAATACAAACAGGAAAATGTAATGTTGGGAGTGGATAAATGGTTTATAATAATGATCAGCACTGATAATGAGCTATACAGTTGACTGTAGCAGGGCAGCACTCCTCTGAGTAATGCAATGCCAAATTAATGAAACTATGGGGAACAGCAGAAACAGAAAACAACAAAATTATTTTATCCAACATATGTTTTGAGATCGCATCCATCTGATATCCACATTTTTAAAAACATGCTAAAAAAATGGAGGAGGATGCAGAAGAGTGCTGAAAAGTTACTGAAAATAGGCAGGAAAACCCCTTTAGTGCCATATACTCAGATTACTAACAGAGAGCGAGAAACGTGACTAACTTACAAATATTACCAGGAAATACTTCACAGGAAAACACCAGATAGTAATACACTACTATGACAAAGTCATGACTGGGGCTCCCTCCAAAAAAATTTTTTTTTACTTATCTTTATTCTCTGCCTAAAACCACGAGTAAGCTTTATTTATCAGCATTAAAGTGTCTGCACAGTCAGTAGTACCCAAGTTATATATATACACACACATATATATATATCTCTAAGTTTCATAGAAAACTGGTATGTGATTCTTTTCTTTGTCTGTGAAGGCAAGGTATACTTGCATGATCCAAACAAGTCATCTGCTGAGAAGATGTGTGATAACACTGTCTGAGCCGCCAGGATCTCAGACTTTTTCAAAAAAGCATCTTTGCATGACAAAAACCTAATGCTACATCAGACAGCTTTTCATTAGCAGAATGCTAATAAATTTATATCCTCAACTAATTAATTATGAAGACTCTGGGCAACAGGAAGTCTTACAGCAAACATGTACATTCAATTGTCATAAAGGTGTTTTGCCCCAGTATGAGCTCCAGTTTGGGGAAGACAGTGCCAGATGAACTGAGGAACTGAGTTTTTTTTCTAACAGACTGCAAATCTGTTCCATTAGTTCTCAGCTGCACTAAGCACAGTTGACTTTGAAAACCAAGCCAAGCACTAGCAACGATCATCGATGCTTTGTTTCTTTCAAAAAGCTCTGTACTTTAACAAAAGGTTATTCACTTCAAAATTCAGCTACATCTCTTTTGTATTGAAAGCCTGCCTCTGGACAGCATTGGAGCATTCCAAGATCTCATGGGCTTTTCAGTCTGTAAATCACAAGGCTTTTGCTCAAGTACGAAAAGCGAGACTCACAATAATGTTAGACAGAGGCTTGGTAGCAGGCAGCAGAGCAGTGAGAGAGGAATCACAGGACTTGAAATTCACCCTGTTGTGCTTCTCAATAGGAAATACAATGCTATTTTAACAACAATGATTAATCACTAACAATGGAAGAGGGATTCACTACTCGGAACCTTCAAATCAAACCTAATGCCTCTTCTGGAAAATATGCTTGCGTTAAATGTATTTTGAAAACCCAGCAAGACAACCTACAATAAAGCTTCATGGCCTCAATTATTCAAGAGATCATTATTACTAGATCATCTAAATGGATTACTTTTATTGCCAACAGTGCTGAGACCTAATTATGGCTCAGGATACTGCACCGACAAGTAAATAGACATTTCTAACATAAGAAACCTAGGTTTTCCTTTTTATGATTAGTTTCGTCAATAAACCAGAACAGAATACACCAGCAAGTGCCAATTACATGGGATCTGCAGCTGCCTTGCATCTGCAGTGCAGCAGTTCATTCGCCTAAGTAAGCTCAAGAGTTTTGGTACTTAACTGGCAACAGATTTATTAGCCTAGAGTGCCACATTAGCAAAACCAACCCTGGAAGAAAGATCGGCAAAGACCAGCTAAGAAAACATTAGAAAGGAGTTGGACGGAGCAATCTGTGAACGCAAATACCAGCAGCACCTGAGCATTCAAACCCACAAGTTACTGCACCCTATGGTTTGTCAAAATTCTCTGTCAGTGCATGACAACTGGTTAAATTGTGAGCAGGACTGATGGTGAATAAACAGACTACTAAGAACAAAAGATCATAAATCAGTTTATGTTTTTATTTTAAAGGGTTCTCTTTTGCACAAAATACTAAGCTGGCTCCTGTCCCAACGCTTAGCAGCTACATTAGCACCAGACAATGACTTGCCAGCACATCTAATGCCACCACAGTAAACACATTCTGCAACACAGACATCAAAATCCTGGGATCTCACACCTGCACTTTCCAGAATGTAACATTCCTCGTCCAATGCGCTACGTGCCTAATGGAAGCTAAACAGCCGCTGTAATAGTGGAGCTCATTAAAGAGACGTTTACAAAGGACAGAAATATCTAGCTGCTAGAGCGGGACATCAGTCAGAAAATAATCATCTCTGCGCTCTCTGCCCTGATCCACAAGGGAAACCTACAAAACATATTCCAAAAAATGAGCCTGGGAACCAGCTTCACTGAATACCAAAAAGCATGAACTCAGTGGATATAAAGTGCCATAAACCCTGTAATTTTACTCCCCTCCATTCACCTCTTCATGTTCCAAACATCAAACTACATTTTTGTAGATAAACTTATTTTAGCACTTCTTTCACTCCCTCTTCCCATTCCCTCATCCCTATTGCTTCCATTTCAAAGACAGACTTGGATGCCAAAAAGCTTGTCTAGTTTTCCCCCCCTCACCTACACCAAAACATTTAATAATAGTTTCTCTACCTTTGAAACTTGGTTTGCCTCACTCTAATACAGTCACGCAATAATGTCCATCTTTCAAGGGCTCCTATTTTTTCTTCACATTTGCCAAATCTAGATGATCTCCCTTCTCAGTTGCCCTTTCAATTGACAGCCTACTGTATATACACGCACCATAAACAGAGCATTTAAAAGCTGCCATCAATCCAGTTCATAAAGGCTTTTCCTAACAAAGGTGGATTCCCTCCCATCATAGCAGGGTAAGGCAGAAAAACTTCACCAATTCTCTGAGCAGTGAATTGAAAAAAAATAGAATTTGGGTTTAGTTACAGAACTAGCTTTTGCTCCCACTCATAGTTCAGCACATCCGCCTCCAGGGACCCAGATGCTGCAACAGAA